>NC_051159.1:186942314-187060167 GCF_013339745.2 Dermacentor silvarum | reverse complement strand
AACCACGGTCAATGATAATGCCCAAGAATCTGTGGTGGGAGACATAAGGTATTATAACACCGTTAATGGAGATCGGATAGCGGCAGAGGATTTTCGCGTGAATGCAACCACAGCACATTTCTCAGCAGCTAAGAGCAAACCCTGCCGCGTATGTATCGTGAAGTAGATGACACAGCACGTTGTAATCTCGCACGTAGTTGTGGGCGTGTTGTACCAGATCCCAGATGCAGATGTCATCTGCATATGCACTGATGTGGATGTGAGCTGGAAGTTTCGCTCACCAGGCCAATCAGGGCCACATTAAATAATGTTGGGCTGAGGACTCCTCCCTGAGAACTCCACGGCATACCTGATGACGATTAGTCTCTCCGTCAGGCGTGGACATGTAAACGAAACGGCCGCTGAGATAGCTCACAATCCACAGATAGAGCCGGCCGCCAATTCCCAAGTCATCTAGGGCATCGAGAATGGCTTCATGAAGGATGTTTCGTAGGCCCCTTTGATGTCTAAGAAAACAGCGGCGACAAGTCGGCGTCGATGTTTTTCATGTTCCACTGTCGTAACGAGTCAATGACGCTGTCAATCGAAGAACGCCTCGCCGAAAGCCGGTCATCATTTCGGATAAAGATCATTTCTCTCCAAAACCATTCGAGTCTCGCCAGGACCATTCGTTCCATAACTTTTCCAACACAGCCGCTAATGCAACTGGCCGGTATGAGGTAAGCTCATAAGGAGTCTTTTCCTGCTTCAAGAGAGCAACCAGCGGCTGATCTTCCACTGCTCCGGAACAATACCGGTGACCATGTGTCATTGTAATAATTGAGCAGCGCAGTGCGACCAGCCCTCCAAGGTGAGAGAGAGACGAATATGAAATCCCGTCAGGACCAGGGCAGATGAATGACGACACGACACAAGAGCAGCCTCTAATTCAGGCATCGTAAAGAGCAAGTCGTAGTGGTCACTGGAGGAAGGTGGCGCAAAAACCTCGAATTGAATTGAGGCTGGCCGAGTGTGCCCACATCATCTTGCAGAAATCGTCCGCTACCTCTACATCAGTGCGACGCTGGTAAAGGGCCAGAGCACTGAAAGGTACCTTTCTTGTGGGGGAGAACGCAGGCTCCTAGCTACATGCCAAATACGTGACAGCGGCTTGCGAGGATCCAGTGATGTACCAGAACTTCCTCCAGCGCTTCCTTCCTAATTTCTCGAGATGGCGCTTTATTTGTCGTTGAGCTCGGCGACAAAGGCGAGATCGTACGTAGATTTCGTCCTTCTGTATTTCCTTTCAGCGCGCCGTCGGACTGCGCGTAACCTCTCGAATTCCACTCGATAGGAGACCCCGGCGTCGGTGCACATAAGTTCCGCGTGGCCTCACCGAGGGCGGACGTGATCAAGCCTTCTATTTGGGTTGGTGACTCGAGATTCGCACAGGAATTCTCCCACAAGGTCTTAAAGGTGGGCCAGTCTGTGCACCGCACATGAGACGAAGTAGGTGCGAACCACTTCACGCAGATATACGTTGGTATGTGATCACTGCCATGTGTTTCCACATCACTGAACCAGCTAATAGAGGACTGTAGTCGTGAGGAAGCAAACGTCAGGTCCAAGCAGCTACTGTAGGATGTCCACGCAGAAACGTAGGAGAGCCACGTTGATATTGACGAAATCCTGGGAGTGCATAAAGTCGGACAGGGCTTTGCCTCGGTTATTCATTACTGCACTTCCCCATTGGGGGTGATGAGCATTGAAGTCGCCCCCACAATAATATGAGGAGCTGTACAACTCTGATTGCTGAAGACAGGTACGAGAAATCAATGTGATCTCTGGGTGGAATGTAGCCGCCGAGTATAGAGAAGACCCGTCCTTTAAGCGTTAACGTCAAGCAAATGTAGTGGTTCGTGTTATGGGGCTGTAGGACATGGCGGTAGTGTGAGATATCTCGGCGTATGCACATTAACACCTTGCTGGTTTCATCAGCTTCTCGAGACACAGCAATACATATCCAGAAGGCGGAAAGCAGAAGGCATGTTGGGCTCACATATCACAATCACAGGAAGCGGTATTTCTGGACGCGCTGTCGGAAGTCACTCAGGCGACCACGCAGACCTCGGGCATTCCACTGCATCTACACTGCGACGTATGCGCATCGACACAGAGGAGGGGCTGTGTGGTAGCGCCATAACGAATTAGTGCAGTGCCGCCAAGAGCGGCTCAATTGCCTCCAAAAACTGAACAACAACCCTTGCTGTTGGCGTATTGAGGCCTGAAAGCAGCGTGCGCATGGAGTGTACAAGTTGTTTCAGAAGAACGTTCACCTGCTGGCCTTCCGGCTTGTCCACATTGTCCGCTGGAACGGCATGGAATCTTGGACACGTTGGTTCGACGACCTTGGATGACAGAGCAGGCCATTCAACATCAGAGGAGGTGGTTAATCCTACATCTTTCTGAACCACCGTGGTAACATGGGCGCTGCAGCAGGCGGTGTCTTATCTGCAGCTCAAGACGTTGAGGCACCTGAGCTGAGAGTTTCTGTGACGGTGGCTCAGCCAAACTAGTGGCGTGTGACTTTGAGCGTCGGCTTCGGGAACGACGTTTGCGGCGACGAATTGACGCAGCCGCTTCTTGGTGACTTGAGTTTCTTTTACCATCTTCTCTCAGGATGAGCCTCTCGTTCTTCATCATAGGACAGTCTTTAGCCTCGCCTCATGAGCACCGAAGCAGTTGGTACACTTGACAGTCTCTGTCGTGCAGTATCATGCTGGTGTGATCCGCCGCATCGACGGCAGGATATTTCGTTTCTGCAAACAGCACTCACGTGGCCAATCTTGTTGCATTTGTGGCATTGAACAGGCCTGGGAACATACAGACGGACAGGATGCCGCACATAGCCCACCTTGACGTGGGATGGGATAGAGTCGCTTTCAAAACTACTTTACAACCGTGATCGGCCAAAACGATGGATGTCGACAATCCTGGCCGTAGAATTGATGAGTGTCCGCAGGTCACTGTCAGTTATTTCAGGATCTACATCTGTAATAACTCCAGTGGAATCCGTTTTCCATGAGAGAGATAGGGGCGGACCGGCATACCGCCTAACACTCACTCCATTTCTTTCAGCTTGTCCACCCGACGCCTGAGATTTCACATCTACGGTAAGGACATTTCTTCCATGCGTTGATTCTGACCTCTTGGATTTGTCCCGGAATCACCTGGTCGAAAAATGGGTCAACCGCTGTGTTAATGGTATTTAAATTAGCCGTCTCCGTTGTGGCTACGAAAGCCACAGAAAACCCGTCAGGTGCGTCAACATTCTCTGTAGGCAACTCCCTCGCTGCTGATGTCCGGCAACACGCCAGGTTTGTCACAGTCTTTGTAGTCGACTCACCAGCTGTTGATGTTCGCGCAACTTCCTTTTCAGGCGGCGCGATTCAACAGGCGTGAAGCTGCTACTGTCGGAATCCATCTCAGTCACCGTGGAGTCATCCGCCGAATCTGGAAGCTCCACGTCGGTGACGGCCGTAGCAAAGAAGCACCAGCTGGCCGAGCAGCAGTTTGGTCGACTGCGTCGACGGGAAGCTGCACGGGACGTGTGCCCGCCATCCGAAGGAACGCGATCACTGTGTACACACAAATTAAAAAAACTCAGAAAAGTGGAACAGCGGAAACACAACGTTTCTCTATCGCCACTTTCTTCCTCAACTAATCGAATTCACTAATGAGCTATCACATACATAGACAATGGTTTCCCAGATTGATAGTATCTTATTGACTTTGCCAAAGCCTTCGATCGCGTTCCCTCCTCTAGATTAATAGCTAAACTATCATCATTACATTTAGACAGCCTTACAATATCATGGGTAAGGAAACTTCCCTCACATCCCGCAAACAGTGTACGTTTATTGACAATCAATCATCTTCTTAGCCGATGTGTCATCTGGGTACCTCAAGGTAGCGTGCTGGGTTCCGCTTTTGTTTCTCATCTACATAAATGATTTGCCGTCCAACATAACATGAGCAATCAGGTTATTTGCTGACGATTGCGTACGTTTATCGCCAAATTAAGACAACCGACGACCACGTCGCTCTTCAAAAAGATCTAGATGAAATTACAAACTAGTGCACACTATGGCAAATGTCACTAAATACAGAAAAATGCAAATTAATGACCATCAGCCGAAAGAAAATCAACTCTCTTCACACCTATTCGCTTAATAACAGTGCTGTCACTGCCACCCCCTTGTAGAAATATCTCGGTATCCATATTACAACAAACTTATCACGGAAGGCGCATATAAAAATGTTACAGCAAAAGCATCTAGCACACTTGGTTACCTAAAACGAAACCTACGTGAAACCCCTTCAGCCACTCGTGAAATAGCGTACAGAACCTTTGTTCGTCCTCAGCTCGAATTCGCTTCCGCCATCTGGTCGCCACATCAGGAATATTAATTAAATTCTCTCGAATCTGTTCAAAACCGTGCAGCACGTTTCATCGCGAAAGATTACAGTAGGCATTCAAGCGTTACTGCTATAAAGAAATCACTCCCATCTCTTGAATCTAGAAGGAAGATAGCTCTGCTTTGCTTACTGCACAAAATCGCTCACAGTCGACACGCAACCCCTTTCCCGCCCATCTCGCCGCTCATACAATGCACACGTGTGTTTGGCCACACAAATGCATTGAACAAATGTGCATTACCTCTGGCAATAGCAGCTTGGAACGAACTTCCAAGCCACATTGTTGAAATTAATAATCTGGAATCATTTAGAGAAACATTAAAAAAATGATTCCGTAGTCATGCGCACACGTTGTTTCATTTGTACCATGTTACTTAACTGTCGTCATTCTCACTTCTTGCAAGCAGTTTATAGGTTACATGCGTTTGCAGTTCTTTGCCAGGAGTTTGATGAGCCGTGCGCGTTTCTGATCGTCCAGAGTGTTGTTGTTCCTCGTTTGCTTGATGTGAAACGGTGACGTTTCTTCAGTTTGATTTGTTGTTTGCTATGTTCTCCCGTTTTCGCTACATGTTGTTTCTCTTACCCCCCTCACGCAATACTCCAGTTGGAGCCTGTGAGGTATTTGTATAAATAAACAAACAAATAAATAATAATAATAATAATAATAATAATAATAATAATAATAATAATAATAATAATAATAATAATAATAATAATAATACATGTATCACACAATAGCAAAGTGCACCATGCTTGCGTTTAGTAACTAGGACCACGCATCATCGTCGTTAGAATAATCATATCACTTTCATCTAAAACATATGTTTAGGTGACCATATAAACCACTGGTGCAAAAGTTCTCCATGTAACACGAATGACGTGTGTTTCGCCGCAACGACGTTTGCTTCAACAGGGACGTCTCGTGGGTTCATGTGTTTCGACATGCATGTGTTCTCAGCAAGGGTTCATGATCTCCGCGTACGTTGGAGAACACTCAGGTGCAAGCGGTGTGGGCAGTCCTATAGCTTTGCTGCACTCTGTCACTGGAAGCACGGGCCTCCCCGATTGACGTCTAGAAATCATTCAGACCTTTTTGCGATTATCTTAGGCTGCTGACTGGACACTGGCACTATTATTTGTCACATTCAAAACCAGCCTGTAGTAGTACCAGGGGTCCTCGGTACCGGAAACGACGCATCTGATTTACATTTGGTGACGATAAGCGACAGGTTATAGGGAACGTATGTAGCTAGTTATTGTGTGCATAAATTGCAGCCTTGAAGTAAGTGACTAATTGTGCAAGCGCTCTGGAGCGCTATAAGTGTGTTTTACGAACGCCCGAAAAAATTTGTCCGCTGTCCTGGGGGAAATATACTGCAACTGAGGTTAAATTTAATGATAATGAACAGAACAATATGGCCGATGTGCGTGCGAAGATAGATGTGTGTGTATGAATCACAGTTCTTAAAAATAGGGCTTCAGCAAGTGTTCGGCAGCGTTAATATTTACACGACCATTATCCGGCTCTGTTTCCAAGTGTGCGGATAAAAGTCTAAGGGACACCTCGTTAATATTTGGGAAAATCGGGGCAAGTTAGTTGTAACGTGTGACGAAACGTTAAAGTTTCGGAATGACTTGTGAGCTCTACAAATATATAACAGGGCCTCGTTGTTCTGTTTTTCCTGGTTTCAAGCATTACACGAGACGCTTACGGTGTCCTTAGTGAACTATAAACAAGTTACCTGGTTTAAATTTCGGGGAAATAGAGGGCACGTTATCGGTACCATGTAGGCAACGTTCATAGTGTATGGCTTGATTATGGCCTTAGAAATAGGTTCTTAATCACGCGCTCCGTAGCATTACAAGTGTAAGAACGGCATATAATTTAGCTAGCTGTACTGGAAGAACTCTGTATAACAGCCACGGAGGTCAAGTTTGGTGAAAATTAAGAGAATTTTATGGCTGATGTGCATGCGAAGTAAAAAGCGTGTGGGTGAAAGACAGCCTTCGTTAAAACTCTCTTAAGCAAGTGTTTGAATGCATTATATTAGGGCAATGCATGAAACGGGTGAGTCATTTGCGGGGCAACTTTACAAAGTGTGTGGTTTAATTAGAAGCGTCTTAAATGTTTAACGCAACTGCTTGATAGAAACAGCTTTGCTGAAAATGGGTTGTGATTCTGCAAGGTTGAACAAGGCTGTTATGTATTTTGTCAAAGTTCCTTTATAGTAGCCAGAATTTTTCGATGTTCTCCCAGTGGCCATCTCAGAAAAATGTAAACAAGCACTATATAGTAAGGCGACTGATATAGTCAAATCCTGGCGATCGGCGAGATCTTCTGCAAGCCTGTTTGCAAGCCTGTTTTCTGCAAGTATCTACCGAGGAGCACGGCTAATTGCAGTCGGGTTGCTATCTTAGATGGAATAACATTACCTGCTGTTACGCTATCTGTCGTTCCTTGGTGGGGGGGGGGTGGGGGGGGCAAATTGAAAGCAAGATGCGCGTATTGAGAGATCGTCATCAGCGGCGCATAGAGCTCCACCTTGAACTTTAAAGGAGCCCTGAACCACCCCTCGGGCTTGGTGAAATAACATAGTCCGCGGGTAGCATACGCTACTGTGAGCATCTCAGCCAAGTTTTGCTGTCGTACGCGGTGCTTGGAGCTTGCAAGCGGAGCGCGAAGTCACCTTTCTCTCAAACGCCCTCGTTCAACAGAGGCCATGATACTCACTCTCTTCTGTGTGCTTTATTACGTAATAAAGCACATTCCCATACGCGGCTGCTATTGGTCACTGCTGTCGGTTACACCGCCACCGCCGCGGGGTGCCACCACGAGTACACTGGCTAAACGCGCTGCGGCTTTCTGAGGACAACCGCGCTTGGCTTACGTTTAGCGCGTCGTAAGCACCAAAGTCGGAAGTCGTGGCACCAAAATTGGAAGTCCTGGCACCTTAATGGGAAGTCGTGGCATCTACATTAACTTCCAAATGAAATTTGACCTGCGCGCCACGGTGACGTTTCTAAGGCGGAGCGTTGCGGCCCCGCCACCCTCCGTCGTAGCCTTCGCAGTGCAAGGCATTGAAGAAGGAAGGGAGAGCACACCGGAGGCTGTGTTTGATTGCCAATAACTCCGCTTCTGCTGAACGCATTGACGTACTTTTTGCGGCAAATTATTTCAGAAATAGCATATTTTCACCTCAAATGTGTTTCTTTACTTGGATGAAAAGTGGTTCAGGGCTCCTTTAACGTTCATTTGAAGTTACGTGCACACTTTGTACACTTTTGCAAATCTCCTATGTCGTTTTCATTCAGACCCGTTTACCCATTCACACCCCGCGCAAGGCTAAAGCCACAGCGGAGCTCATCCGTTTCTAGCTCGTCCTGGCTATAGGTGGCTTGCACTGACGTCACTGTAGCCGCCATGTTGGTGCACCGACACGATGATAAGCTGGGTCAGTAACGTCACGAGAAAGCTTTCAATAAGATGGATTGGACTGAAGTGCTTGTAGTCGCCATGTTGGTGCCCCGACACGGTGATAAGGTGGGTGCGTGACGTCACGTGAAAGCTATCAATACGAAGTGATGCTAAGTTATGAGAAGTAATGCCATGTGATGCTAAGTTATACGAAGTGTATAAGCATTCCCTCGTGGTCCGTGGCATCGGGGAACGCCTCGCGAAGCACTTGCAGTCCGAGCAGACGTAGGGGAAGTGGGGCGAAAACTATGCACAGTGCACGGGCGACGCGCAGCAGACGAAACGCCGGGATGACGTCACGGCTCATGCGCAGTAGCGCGCAGCTGGTGGGAGCTCGGCTGAGCCGCCGCCAGGAGACGCCTGCTGCAGTCACGGACACCGCGAGCATTCGGCGCTAACGCGGGGGAACGGAGAAGCGCGGTTGGCGTCGGCAGCACCTCTGCGCGTAGTAGTAGTAGTAGTAGTAGTGATTTTATTGAAGAAGATGGCGCTTATTTCTGCTGCCCAATAGGGAGCACGGCGCAGCGTCAGGGGAAGGGGAAAAATGAGATAAAGATGTTGAAAAGAAGGGAAGAGAAGGAGAAGCAGCAAGAGTCTCATCCGATCATGGAGGAGGCTGGTGATGGAGGCGGTGGCCTGCTGGGGGCGAGCGCTTAGCGATGGGCGGTGATTTCGTTCAATTCCACAAACTCCAAAAGGCTATGGAGAGCTCGGAGGTGGGGAGGCGACGGCAACAGGAGGTCGCTGGTTGTCGCAGCAGGTAGACCTTGTTGTCTGTAGGCAGTGATGACCCTTGAGCGGTCCTGTGCCAGCGCTGGGCAAGCACAGAGAAGGTGCTCGAGGGTCTCGGGGTCGCCACAACATTCGCAGGCCGGTGATGTGGAGCGTCCCTTGACGTGCAGCCGCGCCGCCGTCCAGACACAGCCCGTGCGCAGTCGAAGCAACGTTGCGCGTTCCCTTCTGGTAAGGCCACACTCTGGAAGTGGCCTGGGACCGTTGCCATTTGCCCCTCTGGCATCCGGGTGGACGGTTGTGAGCAGTTCTTTCAGGCGCTGCCTTGAAAAATCCGAGGAAGCGACTGCTCGTGTGAGCGGCACTTCAGAATGGTGGGCGGTTTTGGCGAGGGTATCCGCTGCCTCATTACCGGCTATTCCCACATGGGAAGGCAGCCAATGAAATGAGATGGTGACCCCCGCGGCAGCCAATGCCGAGAACTTCGAGCTGAGCACCTCTGCGCGTTGCCTCGATCGTTGCTACTGCTAAAATATGTTTCTTCCTCTCGCGCCCTCACCTTCTCTTTCTCTCTCCCGAGCATAGCGCGCGACGCGCGCACTCTCTCTCGCTCTTATTTTCTCTTTCTCTCTTACGAGCATAGCAGCGCGGCGCTCCGCGAGGTGGTCGCTAGGCAACGCAGTGGCAGCCGGCACATTACGGCCGGCTTAAACAGCTCCGCTGTTAAAAAACGGTAACGCAGCGTATTGTGTATAAATATAGCCACTGCACAATCCGAAGCATGATGTGGGGCGATTGCGTAACTACAACCTTTGTAAGAAAAGTTCCAGGACTGAGGTTGTAAGTTGAATTAATGACTAACTAATGGCTAAGTCCCCTCGGCTGTCTACACACAGCTGCCACCCCTCCTGGAGGTCATGCACACTAAGCGTAATGCTCATCAAATTGGTTTGGGTTGCTGCTATATCTTCATGGCGCTTCCCTTTTAGCGGCAATTTCACGCAACAAACAAGAAAGTTAATTACACTTCGAACAGGCCGGGTGGATATGGGGAATGTGGCCGAGCAGGAATTCGGCCAAACAATTTGGACTCATAGAGAAGTGCGGGGCCTCGCGTTGTAGTGCAACATGGATCACTGTCCATAGATGACAAATCAAGGCGGCGGCGCCGAATCACTTGGCGTAAACGTTTCAGCAAGTAAATGTAGAAGGGTCGGTTTATTGGTCGTTCTTCAGATGGATCAAGCCTCCAGCATAAAAAATGCGATCGAAACTGTCTTCGTTTTCGATGGTTGGCGCTTCAGTTTTATATAAAGTGCACTTTACATAAACGTGGGATCACTTCTGTCTCTTCCATAGGTTCAGCCACAATTGTTCGTCTGCTTTCCATCTATTCGTCTATCTAGCTATTGCTGGCTCTCCGGTAATCGAGAGTAGATGTATGCATGAAATGGCTACCGGCAAAGCAAATTGGTTGGAGATGATACAATCTTAAAATGGGTGCAGTGCATGTTCGCAACGGCACGCCCCACCACACCACACCGCAGCACGCCTGACTGTGAAAGTACTGAAAGTTGGCCGAGTTGGTAGCTATTCATCTTGAAACTACTCGCCGTGGTGACTCAGTCAGCTAAGGCGTTGCGCTGCTGAGCCCGAGGTCGCGGGATCGAATCCCGGTCGCGGCGGCCGCATTTCGATGAAGGCGAAATGCAAAAACGCCCGTGTGCTTGCGTTGTAGTGCACGTTAAAGAACCCCAGGTGGTCAAAATTAATCCTGAGCCCTCCACTACGGCGTGCCTCATAATCAGAACTGGTTTTGGCACGTAAAACACCAGAAAGAAGAAGCAACGTGAAACTGCAGCGCGTACACAAGCAACGAGGACACAAGGCAAAGTTAAAACACAGGCGCTGACTCGCAAATCAATTTATTTTTGGAGGGAAGTTACACACACACACACACACACACAGACATATATATATATATATATATATATATATATATATATTCAACGAACAAGAAGAAAGGGAACCGAGGGGACCGATTTTTATTAATCATAACATAAGAAGCCAACAAACAGTGACACCAGTGACGCCTGCTGCAGAAAGTATGTTCGACATCCGCCGCCTAGGTTTGTGAGTGGTGGCGCTGGCTAACACTCCCAGGGTTAATTCTAGTCGTAAGACATAAATACTCCAGAAAGTGGATGGTAAAACGGCTCCGCGGTAGCTCAATGGTGAGAGCATCGCACGCGTAATGCGAATACGTGGGTTCGTTCCCCACCTGCGGACAGTTGTTTTTTCACCAATTTTCATTTATTTCTCATTTTTAATTCAATTAGTAAGTACAAGTAATTTCCCCTATGTTGTCCTTGATGTCACTGTTTGTTGGCTTATTATATATATATATATATATATATATATATATATATATATATAGATAAACACGGTGCAAGATACGATTTCAAGACCTACTGTGTTCGGTCGCATGACCTCTATACCCAGGCTGACTGAAGTGAGCGTGTGAAAGAGCATGCGGAATAAAAGATATTTTGAAAAAAAAAAAAAATATATATATATATATATATATATATATATATATATATATATATATATACAGCGTGTTCCAGCTATCACGCTGCACGATTTAAAAAAAGAGGAACGGCCTTACGCGAAGCCAACCTAGTGCGCATTGTTTCTAGTACAGTGGAGTAGCCGCCAGTATTGTTTTCGTTACTGAGATTTCATTCATTAATTGTAATTATCTAACTCGAGAAGTACTGTCCTAATTATCAAAGTGTCAATGAGAAAGTTGTAGAGCAACATGAAAAACTCCCGATACAGCTTTCTGTTGCTCAATACGTGCTACATAAATGTGTTTTTCCGAGTGTGAAAGAAGCCCGCGAATACACGCTGAATTGCCGCACGACTGGTCGCTCGAGGCACTTTGCGTGTATTCGTGGGCTTCTTTCATGCTCAGAAAAACACTTTTATGTAGCACGTATTGAGCAACGGAAAGCTGTATCGGGAGTTTTTCATGTTGCTCTACAGCTTTCTCATTGACACTTTGATAATTAGGACAGTACTTCTCGAGTTAGATAATTAGAATTAATGAATTAAATCTCAGTAACGAAAAAAAAAATACTGGTGGCTACTCCACTGTACTGGAAACAATACGCACTAGGTTTGCTTCGCGTAACGCCGTTCCTCTTTTTTTAAACCGTGCTGCGTGATAGCTGGGACACCTTGTATACACAGAGCTTGTACCCAGACGTTGGGATGCGCATGGCGACCACCGCTCCCGCATCGGCATAAGGCACCATCACTGCCAGAGCCCAAGATGACATGCCATTCACCACAGACGGCGACGCAGTTTCGAAGCTCGCCTTTGGTTGGACACATGGGTGCGCTGGCTCACCGAACGACATCAACCCCACAGCAGGCGGTAGAGAGCACTCGGCAGACCATAACCCCATCTGTGGCTAACTGCCGAGAGGCCGCCGGGCTCGTGGCTCAGCTCAGAACGACGGGCATCGAAAACGAGGTTCGAGTTCAAGTGCACCGTCGAACTTTCCCGCTGGGTATTGCGGGCCCGTCATCATCTTCCGGTGCCGTGGATAAGGATCAACCATCACCTAGTACTTTGTCGAACACGATGATGGAGCTCTACCACTTCAGCACCCCACCCATCTGTCCACGGATCCTAGACATGAAATACTTCGGATCCCGTCTGAACCACACCTTCTTACTTCGCTGCAGTCATTGGCCGAATCCGGAGACACTCATTCGTTGCTAAGAGACTGCAAGACGCACAAGCAACTATGCACGCGCAATACCCACAACACGCCATCTCAAGAGGCGCAGACACAACCGTCCCCTGCTTCGAGCCTTCAAAAGCTCGCAAGACCGCCTTTCACGATGCACATCGCAGGCCAACCATATCCTGCCGACGGCAGGGCTTTTGAAGAGGACAATCCGGCTGCGCGCGATGTTTTGTCAGGGCCATCCGGTTCCAGCACCTCGAAGGACCTTTGCACTGCGACAGACTGCAACCGGTGCGACGAATCCGCTTTATGAGACAGACGGCGCTTCAGAGTTCGAGATCGTCTGCTCCGTTTTTCCAGGTGTGATGAGATAATCGTCGCCGCGACATGCGACCAGAGCGCAACAGTCAGTGCCGACCCCCCGAGGAGCTGGTTGCGCGCTGGACGGTCTTAACGACGACTACTTCCGCTTCCAAGTCTTTTATGCAATGGTTTTCTAGCACCAGCGTGCCCTCACAACCGCCAGAGCTATCTTCAGCAGCGTGGCCGAGTGTAATGAAGATGAAGAGATGCACTTGGGCTCGGGCCGAGACACCGGGCGCTAGGGGGCGAACGAGGAGAGGACAAAGGAGATAATAGAACAGCTGGCCCAGGAACGGGTGCTGTCTCTGTTCCTTTACATCACCAATTTTGTTTTTTTCAAATAAGTCGGACTGGGCGAATTGGAATGGTGCCGAAACAGGCTCGCTAGACTTTTTGTGTATTTCGGGAATTGATAGATAAATGGGGAAGGGACATTTGTTGTGCTTTTTCGGAGTTGTGAGTGAAGTAGTGTCTTCTGAACTGCGAGTAATGTCAACAAACAATGCCACCATTTTCCCTATGCGAGAGAACGGGCGCTGAATCAGCCGATTAATGAGTGCTTGGCTGTGTGATGCTCGGTGCAAACGCTCGATATGGTGCAGTGCTCTCTGGTCTGCTTGCAAGCTTCCTGTGAGTAGTGCAACAGACAGAAGCAGGAAAAGCAAATGCATGCATACAATTCTTTCCGTCAGTATTCACGACGGATACGGTATCGTTCCTCCAATTTTATCCCTTGATCCAGCAAGCATCGATTGTCGTGAAGCTACAGATGCAGGAATACTCAACTTGCTCCTTAAATTTACGATCCTAAAGAATTCAACGTCCAGATTATATTTCGAACGAGTTCCTCAGAAAATATACGGAACAGTGTATCATGTAGCTTGGGCTAATTTCCCGTAAATCATTTACTTTTTCTTAACTACCAGAATGACTGTAAAAATGCAAAAATAATACCGATTCACAAATGCGGAGATAAGCGTTCAGAATCAAATTACCAGCCGATATCCCTTACTAGTACTTCTTGTAAGTTGCTAGGACACATTAACCTACAACACAAACCTTTTTTTTTCTTGAGAAAGTGGTTTTCTGGTCCCCTAACCAGCATGGAGTTCGTAGCGGTTTGTCTGCTAATACCCAGTTATTCGAAGTAGTTAATGACTTCCCTCTTAACATCAATAGCAGCGGCCAAACGGACGTGTTATCACTTGATTTATCAAAGTCATTTGATTGCGTTTGTCACAGTAAATTATTCGCAAATGTAAGAAATGTAATCGGAGATGGATTAGTGTTTACACGGATAAAAGATTTTTTTAACAGACCACAAAGTTCGCGCTTTTCGAAGGTGTTAAATCACAAACAGTACCTGTAACTTCTAGAGTTCCTCAAATTTCCCTCCTGGGACCACTATTATTTTTAATTTTTATAAATGATGTTACAGCAAACATAGACTGCAGCGCATCAAGCTCTTCGCAGACGACTGCATTATGTACAAGGAAATTAACAGGTTCACAGATCACCTTAAACTCAATGCATCCCTCATTAACTTAGTAGACTGGTGCGCTAAATGGAAAATGCCCATCAATGTATAAAAACATCCGCAACCGTTACAGTAACATGTAAACATAGCCCATCTAAATTCCCTTACATGTTACTGTAACGGTTGCGGATGTTTTTATACATTGATGGGCCACTCACACACAGTAAACATAGTAAACACACATGTAAACATAGCCCGTCTAAATTCCCTTAGATGGGAAGAAGACGACGAAGCTCCTGCTAGTCTGTCTGAGTAGCTCTGCGTACATTTATCGCTATTATCGTTCTTTTCTGGTAACCTTACTGGTCAGAACTGTTCATCACGTCGGTCGACTCGAAAATGTACCTTCCGTATCGGAGACCGACGGGTGCTGCGCCACCCGCCGCCTCACAAGGTGCTAGAACCCAAGCTGGCACCGACGAGCACTCCGCCATGACCTCCCAAGGGGTGACACCGGGTCAGAAACGCCAGCTGGTTTGTACAAGCCAGCCTGACTGCAAGCGACAAGACACTGGTGACTCTGAAGACGAGTCAACAATCATCGAGGACGACAACGTGGCGAACTTTTCAGACCTCGACATGGACGAGGGTGGTTTCCGAGTTGTGCGCCATCGTAAAGACAGGGCGGAGGGAATTCCAGTGTTAATCACTGCAGCATCCGAAAGAGCTGATTTAAGGCAAGTGAACCCTATTCTCCTGTATTCTGAGCTTGAAGCGACTCTCGGTGGAGCACCAGTGAAGAGCCGCTTCACAGCACAGGGAGCATTGCTCTTAGATGTAGAGACAGAAGGACAAGCCAACATCCTTCTAGAGACCAAGAATATCGGCGGCATAGCCATATCTGCCCGTGTCCCGCACAGTTATATGAAAAACACGTGCATTGTTAGAGGAGTCCCAAAATGGTACTCGGATGAGGAGCTGCTCACCTTTCTGAGACCTCAGGGAGTATTTCATGCAAAAAGAATCATCCGTCGGGTCCAAACCTCGTCATCTGAATGGGAGTCAAGGCGCACTAACTCGGTGGTTCTCACATTTGCTCCAAATTCTGAACGCCCGGAGAAGATCAACCTTGGTTTCACCAGACACGAGCTTGTCGACTACGTGGAGACACCACCACGCTGTTTTAGGTGTCAGCGCTTCGGACATATCGCCAAGTACTGTCGTGGGGAACAGAGGTGCAAGCGCTGTGGGGGATCTCATGATTTTAAGACGTGTGCAAGCAAAGAAAACTCTGTGTGTGCAAACTGCGGCGGCGACCATCCTGCTAGCTACGGTCGATGTCCTGCGCGGACAGCTGCTCAACGAAGGAATAAGATGTTTGTTTTGGGTCCAAAGAATGCAAGCGCACCATCGAACACGAAGAAGACACTCAGTGCGCCACAACTAACTGGTTTGAAAAGAGACTACGCTTCTGATTTCCCGCATCTGACACCGTTAAACGAAGTTATTGAGCCAACGCAAACGGTCACCGCCGCTGAGAAACCTGTTCCTAAAGAGTCCGAAAAGCGCACCTATGCGGCCGCAGTGAACCGACCTCAAGCACCACTTGGAAGCAGTCAGCTGGAAACTGCCAGCATGTGATACGCGCTCTGTTCACGGCACTACGTTCCCACGTCGCGAAGATGCCTGCGAGTTCAATGAAGGATATGCTGGAAGCAGTGCTGGCTCTTGAGTCAGTAATACTCTGCTCTACTTCCACATACCCTCAGTAGCATAATGGCAATTTCTCGCCCACTTGGTCCATTCCGTCGCCCAAAAGTGCCCTTAATAATGCAATGGAACTGCGCCGGTATTCAACAGCGTCTGTGTGAACTCAGCCTTTTCCTTCGAGACATACCTATACCAATTCTAGCCCTCTCGGAGGCTGGTCTCCCTAATGGAAGGACGATCCCAGAGTACATCAGACATGGAAATCCGACTATACCGTCATTTGCTAATGCAAGTGCGATGATATACATCAGGCGAGAAATACCTCACGTCGCCTTACCAGTGCAGGACCTTTGTTCTACCTACTTGGAAGCCATCGCTGTGCAAGTGTGCTTAGGAAACCGAAAACTCAGTGTGGTGTCGGTGTATATAAGTCCACGCAGGAAGGTCTCCATGGAGGCGTTTATAAAGGACCTTTGCATTCGTTGCCCCTCTCCTAGAATAATCTGTGGCGATTTTAACGCACATCATTCGCTTTGGGGAGATAAGCTTGCAGATTTCCGAGGCAAGGAACTTGTCGCAGCCGCGGATGCTGCTGACTTATGTATCGCGAACGATGGTAAACCGACTTTCTTCAGACCACCAGATTCATGGAGTGCCATAGACCTCGTGATCCATTCTACAGACCTTTGCGTATCGTCGACAACGGCCCCAGACAGGATGGGCAGCGACCATTTTCCGATCTTCACCAACATCACCGGATTTCACACTGCTGGTCTGCAATTCTGTGCTGTGACACGCTGGGACACATACAGAGAAGCGTTGGATGAATCCCCTGGTGAGCTGTTCGCAGATATGCTGCGGAGCAAGAGAGTGGCTACCTCAATGTTGAAACTGCCAGATCATTTCCCTACTCCTGATTTGAAACTAAAGAACCTCTGCGCAGCGCGTAGGAGAGCGGAGCGGAAACTAATGAGAAAAACGGGAAATCCCTCTGCAAAAACTGAATACAACAGGATAAACGCTGTCATCCGTCGTCACACAAAAAGGTTAAGACGAGTTCAGTGGGCTGCTTTCTGTGAGAGCTTATCGGCGTTAATCCCATGACAACGATACGGGGCGTAATGAATAGCCTATCCGGAAAGATTCGCCCGCACAGGCCATTTGAAGCACTTGCTTTAAAGCAAGGAAAAGATTTGCAAACCCTTGCAGAAGATTTTGCAGATGGATTCACATCTGGCAGATCAGCAGGAGTATCGAACCCTCTGTTGTCTCAAGCATTCCATACCATGGATACGCCATTCACTTTCCGTGAGTTGGATATGGCGCTTAGCAAATTAAGAAGACGCTGTGCTGTGGGTCCCGATTCGATCAGCAATCAGATGCTGACAAATCTACCGTACGAACGAAGACGAGCCCTTCTGGACATATTTAATCACGTCTGGAGCACGGGAGAGATCCCAGAAACGTGGAAGGTAGCATGGGTGGTGCCAGTACTCAAGTCCGGAAAGGATCCTGCGAACCTTGCCTCGTATCGGCCAGTATCGCTAACATCATGCGTATCAAAGTTGATGGAAAGACTAGTATGTACGAGGTTAACATGGTATCTTGAGCAAGGAAATAGACTGCCATCGTGCATGACCGACTTTCGTCCACGGTTGAGTGCCCAGGACAGTGTCTTGGATTTAATAAGCCATATCGGAGCACCATCGCGCGGACGGCCTTTCCACACTCGCCATCTTTATGGACGTTGCCAAGGCATACGACTGTGTGCTTCATACAGGCATCATCAACGGACTCCAAAACGTGGGCGTCTCGGGAAATGCTCTTCGATTCATCCATGAATTTCTCAGAGATTGGTATGCACAAGTTAAGCTCGGAAGTATAATGAGTGATAAGCGACGAATTTCCCTCGGTGTCCCACAAGGAAGCGTCCTATCTCCCTTGCTTTTTAACGTTGCCATGGTCAGCCTTCCAGATGCACTGAAAGTAGGTCGGACGGCAGTTAAAATGTCCATCTACGCAGATGACATCTGCATTTGGATCTCGGGGTACCAACACAAACGGTTGGCCCGGATAGCCCAGGGCGCAATCTCCGCCATCGAACGCCACTTATCGATGCTTGGCCTATCTTTATCAGCGGAAAAATCTGCCTTCATGCTTTTGCCGGGAGTGAGACGCAAGTCAACACGCCTGACGCTGAATATCAGAGGGCATTCAATTCTTCGTGCAACTCATGTTCGATTCCTGGGCGTCACCATCGACAGCAAGCTACTATGGCGTCGTGCGGTCGAAAGTGTTGTGGCTGCATCAGTGCAAAGAGTCAACGCACTTCGTCGATTGGCAGGTGTACGTTGGGGAAACAATCCTATGTCCATGCTTAAACTGAATGCGGCACTGATAACAAGCCGCATTCTCTATCAGATCCCTCTGATATCCCCGTCATCGAGTCAAGTCGAGCGCTTGGAGGCTGTGCACAGAAAGGGTCTTCGCTTGGCGATGGGAGTTCCACAGACGGCTTCAAACAAGAAAGTCACTAATGAGGCAGAGTCTCTTCCACTCCGTCTCTTGGCATCTCAGGCGTTGCTGACGCAGCTATTAAGGCTGGGCGAGTCCCGCGCAGGCACGGCGCTTCTCCGGCGGCTAAGAGCAAGAACTCGCTCACATTTCCATGCGGCGCTGAACACTTTCCAATGTTTAGGATTGGAATGGCCTAAACGCAGTCGCCTTGACCCGCCATGGTCTTTTTCGGACGTTACCTGCAGCCTCAGTGTACCCCACCTACCGGCGAAACGCACCATTTCAACTGCAGAAGCAAGGTTTATTGTGCTGGAACACTTGAGCACAGCATTTCAACGCCACTTACAAGTTTACACAGATGGCTCGGTGTGCGCACAAACAGATAGCTGTGCAGCGGCATTCTGCATACCATCCCTTGATGTGTCATGGTCTGGCCGACTGGATCGCGTAGTTTCCTCTACAACAGTAGAAAGCGCCGCAATCACCGCGGCTTTGCGGAAACTACGGGCCTTCTCTGCACGACATGTCGTGGTGCTGACGGATTCCAAGTCAGCGTTGCAGAGATTGCATCGTGGCCTACCTCTAGAGAAATTTACAAGGCAATCTCTGAAGCATAGCTGCGAGTCGGCCTAGTTGGAACAGATTCATTTTCTCAAAATTTTTGCGCGCAAATAAACAGGGACGAAGAAAAGGAGACACAAGGACGAGCGCTTTCTAACAACTGATGTTTATTATTGAAGAACCACCGGCTTAAATACCCACAGATCTGGATACCCACAGATCTGGATTGAAAAACTAAAAGAAAAATGCATCAGTCATCCTTCTGTTTCATTGTTAGATAAAGAGAGAGAGAGAGAGACAAAACTTTATTTTGATGACGCACGGAGAAGCGTCGATCTCCGTGGTGGGTGGAGCCTTCAGTCCAGGGCCCCAGCGGCGGTGGCAGCACTTTCGGCTCTGGCGATAAGCTTTCGCTGATCCTCCAGTGCCGAGCTGGTCAGCACCATCTCCCACTGCTCGTGCGTTGCGTTTCGATTTGGGGAGTTATTGGGGATATTTTGGCATGCCCATGTGGTGTGGTAGAGGGTAGCTCGCTCTGTACAGAAAGGACAAAGGGGCTGATAAAGGGTGGGGTACATAGCGTGAAGGAGCGTGAGGTGAGGATAGGTGTTGGTCTGGAGTTGCCTCCAGGTCAGTGGCTTCAGCTCTGGTGAGGGATGGGTGGGGTGGCGGCATCGTTCTTCTCGAAAGGCGGTAGTGCTGCAGTATATCGTAGTAAGTTTGTAGTGTGTCTGGACTTGGGTCTTCTGGCGTCTCTTGCAGTGCCCGGTTGCAGTGACCTCGGGCTATCGTGCGTGCACGATGGTTTCCGCTGACGCCTTCATGTCCCGGTGTCCAAATTATCGTCGTGCGGGGTATTTCGTTGAGGCGATGTAGAATATCGCATGCGATTTTATGTAGATGGCCGTTCGCGTAGGCTCGACATGCTGATTGACAGTCTGTAAGAATATATAGTTCTTCGTTTTGTCTCGATGCCGAGATGGCGAGGGCAATAGCGGCCTCTTCGGCTGCGGCGACGTTCTGCGTACGAACGGAGGCGGATACCAGTTCTTGCTGTCTGTGTCCAGCCACGCTGATTACCATGCCCTCTCCATTCGGGTACATGGCCGCATCTGTCCAGCGAGCAGTGGAGAGAGTGCCGTATCTCCTTTCTATTGTTATCGCTCGTGCTTTTCTCCTGCCCAAGTGATATTCCGGGTGCATGTTACGCGGAACAGGCGCCACCATTATTTGCTCGTGTAGGGACTTGCGGAGTACTTCTTGATTGTTGGTTGTCGCCACAGGGTATTGCAACCTTCGAAGTGTTGCTCTGCCTGTTCTAGTGAGGTTGAGGCGCGTGATTTGCGCATGTCGGTGTGCTTCAATTAGTTCTTCTAATGTGTTGTGGATGCCCAGGGATAGAAGTTTCGTTGTTCCGGTTCCTGGAGGAAGGCCGAGGGCTTGTTTGTACGCTTTCCGCAGTAACACATTTATTTGGGCTTTTTCTGTTGATGTTAAGTTCAAATAAGGTGTCGCGTACGTGACTCTACTGACGATAAGGGCCTGAGTCAAGCGTAATAAGTCTTCTTCCTTCATGCCATGTCTGCGACTGGCAACTCTATTAATCAAGCGAGCTACGCTGTAGGCAGTTTGTTTCAGTGCGTTAGATAAAGATAAAGATAAAGATAAAGATAAAGAGAATTCGCTGCTGTCATCATATCTTTAACGCGTTTTCGCCTTTTGTGCTTGTTTTATGAACATTGCTGCTTTTTATGCTGACCGCGTAGCGGCATTTCATGACAAGCGTTATTTTATGCACTCTTGACATGTTCTATTGACAGGATCGCGCAGATCTGTGGGTATTTAAGCCGGTGGTTCTTCAATAATAAACATCAGTTGTTAGAAAGCGCTCGTCCTTGTGTCTCCTTTTCTTCGTCCCTGTTTATTTGCGCGCAAAAATTTTGAGAAAAGGCAATCTCTGGCACTGATTAACGATCTAACAAGCAAAGGATTTAATATAAGATTCCAGTGGATACCATCACACGTAGGAATTGATGGAAACGAGAAAGCTGACGCCCTTGCACGCCTAGCGCTGACATGTGTCCCAAAAGTGAAAGCTCCAAAAGCTTTTCAGAACCCTAAGGGTGCAATCCGCCTTCACTTTAGGGAGATCCACAAGAATCCCCACGAAGCCTGTGTGACTCATGGATTTACCCGCGAAGAAGCGACGCTCTTATACCGCATCAGGACCGACTCCGCGTACACCACAGCTTGGTTATTCAAGACTGGGCTTCGCGCTTCCCCATTCTGTGCTTTCTGTGGTGACATTGGTGACATCGAACATTACATTTGGTTATGCCCGCAGTTTGACAAAGAAATAAAAGCGATGATCGACAGCCTACAAAAGAGCGGCCTTACGCACAGGACCTTTGAAGACGTCGTTTTCCCCGGAGGACCTGCGACAACCAGGAAGAGAGCGCAACGACTGCTGCTGGCCTTCCTGCGAGACACGGGGCTCATAGACACTTGGTGACACACCCCTGATCTCAACTCGAAGGAGGATCAGGCGGAACAATTGCCGGCTATGTATGCCAGGCTAACCCCGCCTGCTTCAACATCATCACCACCACCACCACCACCTAAATTCCCTTACTATTAAAGGTTCACCACTAGAGAATGTTGAGCAACATAAGCATTTAAGCATTACGTACACGTCTGACTTCAGATGGGACACACACGTTGCCAAGATTACTGCAGCCGCACTACGTAAGCTGTTCTATATAAAAATATGTTTAAAGATGGCGCCCGCTTCCTCGAAGCTACTGGAATACACTACGTTCGTAAGACCAGTGTTAGATTATGCTAGCACGGTTTGGTTCCCTCATTTGCGAGATAGTAGATATGACAAAATTGTATTCAGTACAGCGCAAAGCGATAAGATTTGTCCATGACGAGTATAAACACACGGACTCTCCCACTAACCTTCTGGCCTCTTCTGGCATTATGTATGTCGCCACCTTTTGGAAATCTTTTCTTATATTCTGACCCTAAACTAATTCATTTGTGTCTTTCTTCAGAAGGGCTGTTTAAAAAGACCCTTGAAATGTGTTTGGTAAAAAAGTTAAACTAATTACAATTTAATTAGGAAAATTACCCAAGATATGTCCATCACGCCAGCAGTCATAACTACCGATCCTGCCACACGAAAAGGAAACGGCTTGGCAGCAACGTAGGTGTATATGTAGGCTGTGCAATGAACTAGGATCTTTGCGCTGTCATCAGTATTAAGTATGTTACAGTCGAAAAACCAAAAATTGTGCAGTTTCAGGTGGTCGCATTTGAATTGAAATCCTATAACATCAAAAGTCATTAATGGTTTTCAATAATCCTAGGTCATTGCACAGCTTAATGTTTAAGCAAGAATAATGACAGGTTTCATAAAAAAATATTGGTTTATTGAACAGTTACGAGCTTTTGCGCAAAAAAAAAAAAACCACTGAAGATGAAGTTTCGAGAATAACAAGAATTAAGTTTTCCAAACACTTACAGTGGAAGGTCGTGGGAGCCCAAAACCCACCAAGCTCATAGGTGAGTCCGTTCTTAGCTGTCACGAGTTCACCTTTACATTGGTTTAGAGCTCACCGTCTTCTTCGGGCTTGTTTTTCGTCAACTGTCGACTGGCGGTTGGCATTGTTCACGCATGTTCGGTTGCTGCTGAGGCAAGCTACTGTGGTGTAGTACTTATCATAGGTATTTTAACATCTAAGACATTTACAGAGACGAAAAAATAGCTTTCACAAAGGCAGAACGACACGCGGGAGCAGTGTACATAACATGATGATGATGATGATTTATTGGCATCCCCTTTGAAACGGGGCGGCGACAAATAGTCACCTAGCCTGCTTGATTTAATCAGCTATACTATACATGTTGGTTATCTAGCATTTTTGTATACCTCTCATTATTTTTATTTTTCAAACATTTACCTTGTACCACTACCTATGATTTTAAGAGATCAGGTCATATCCATCTTTTCCCTGCTTTTTTTGCCACCAGTACTCTAGTCGTCTCTTGATTATCTCTACGGCTGATCTGTTGATGTTTCCTTTCACTTTAAACCCAAGCGCTCCTGGGAGTTGCACGTTACCTACGGTTCTCGCTGGGTGGATCCCGCCGCATTCCATTAGAATGTGCTGAGTGGTCTCTGGATCTTTACTGCAGCATACACATGTCTCATCTAGTTCCGAATATTTGCTCCGGTATGTTTTGGTCCTTAGGCAACCGGCTCGAGCCTCAAATAGCAAGGCACTGCCCTTTGTGTTATCGTACAGATTTTCCCTTCTAATTTCTTTCTTGTCATTCTTGTAAATCTCCATTGTCCTTTTTGTTTCCACTCTTTGCATCCAATTCACGGTCTCTATTTCTCTCACTTTCTTTCTGATGACTCCTGGTTGTCTATTTACAGTTTCGATTATACTGTACTTGGTTGCCAACTTCCGTAACCTCTTCCTCCATTCTGTGTCCACGGTTTACATGTAGAGATACTTGTGCACTTTAGCCGCCCATTTATTTTCATCCATGTTCCTGAGCCTTTCGTCAAAACTAATTTTGCTCTGTGCTTCTCTGACTTCAAAAGAGGCCCAACCCATGTCACCCTGCACTGCCTCATTTGTGGTATTACCGTCGGCTCCCAAAGCCAACCGGCCTACTGATCTTTGGTTAACTTCCAAACCCAACAAGATATCCGATTTTAAGCATATAATGATGCCAAGTCGTGTGCCCCCACGTGGCAACTTCTGCAATTTGAATTAAAAAAAAAAACGGTAGCGATTGCCGTTGCTCAATTTTATTAATCTTTGAAATATCTCATAACAAACTAATCTAAAAGTATCCTGCGCATTTGAGCACAACGATAAGTTTGTTTTAATGATAGAAATGTAGGCTTCGTTTTCAGAAAATGTCAGTTTCGGTTTCAGGGAGGTCTGCGGGCAGGTATAAAAAACAGCATAACTCTTGAACAGAACCGGATAGAGACGTAATTTTTTCTACACCACAATGCTGAATGTCTGAAAATGATTAAATTACCCCCAAAAAATTCGCTTTTTTTGAAAAAAAAACAATTTAAAGGGTGGCGATATACCTTAAGACACTATCCAGGAGGGCAAAACAGGCACTTTAATCAAACTGACATTTGGACAAGTTGGTTAAGTTCATAGTGAAATATTTAGCGCGCACAATCGACAAGGACACAGTGAAGGGGGACACACGAGCGCTTAAAGGAGTCCTCGGCACTAGAAATGAGCTGCAGAAGAACTGATAGTTGGGCGAGTTGGAACGAATTCATAGTGAAATATTTGCGTGTGTCCCCCTTCACTGTGTCCTTGAAGATTGTGCGCGCAAAATTTTTCACTATCAATTCGTACCAACTCGCCCAACTATCAGTTCTGCTGAAGTTGGTTAAGCTTCCTCTTATGTACAGCGCAAGAACACACGGACGGAAACGAAGATGACAGGACGGGTGCTGACTCACAACTAGTTGCGAATCTGCGCCCGTCCTGTCGTCTTCGTTTGCGTCCGTGTGATCTTGCACTGTACATAAGACAAAGCACGCACGTCTAAAGTGTTTGTACCAACTGCTACATGACTGCTATAAGATAGATCTGCCCAAGTCGCATTTCACAGTCGCGCCCGACTCGTCATAAGCGCAAATACACACTAACAAAATACTTTTTTAACAACCGCAAGTCTGGGCAATAGTTTTTTCCACTTACGATACGCGAATGTAATCGCTTAAATCCAGGTGTCAAGGACGCTGAAACATTGTCCGCTTTTACCACAAAGTCAGAAACTATGCCTAACCCATAGCACCATCGTCTGTCGCACACCCTGTCTCATTTGAACGCTAGTTCTGTTTTCTTAGATTATTGGACTTGCATAAATGTATTTCCTTATCCTAATACTTGCTGGTGGTAAGCGGTCAATATGTACCGCTCATTTATTTATTTATTTATTTATTTATTTATTTATTTATTTATTTATTTATTTACTTATTTATTTATTTATTTATTTATTTATTTATTTATTTATTTATTTATTTATTTATTTATTTATCGCTGAAAGGGATTGCTTATGCTATTGAACATCACTTCATTCTTGTACTGTCACTTGTTTGTTTCTTTATACCGTACCCACTTTTGTAACTGATTGCAATCCTGCGCCTGGCTGTGCTTCATATTTCTTTTATTTTTTTCGGTATTACTTTTTGGTGTTGGCACATTACCCATGATTGATACGGCGTTGATGTTGTTTGCTTGGCAAGCTGCGTAGGCACCCATTTTTGCTTTATAACTAGTTGTAATCTTTACTCGGTGGTTGTGCTTAGTTTCGTGTGTACAGCGCGCATGTTTTCGGAATTGTTTTAATTTTCACGATCTTTCCCTCCAGCGCACTGCTCAGAAGTTTCTTTTTTTTTTTTCTTGACACATTGTGTTTTCTTTTGTTTCGTTATTTTCCGGTGTGCACAAGCGCATAATTCTACACTGGTAACGTTTATTTACGAAGTTGATGTTCTTTGCATAAAAAAACTGCTTAGGGCACATTTATTGCTTTAATCCTACCCCGGCGGATGTGCTTCGTTTTTCATGGTTTGTGTAGTATGTGTGTACAGAGCTCATGTTTTTAAAATGTTGATTCTTTTTCTTTAACGCACGATTATCAATTGTGATTCTTTGTATTGGCCACCTGCCATGCTCTCAACTGAAGTGGCAGTATTGCAGGCAGAAACATGCATAAGGTCATTACTACGGTGAGGGGGCCCGTCATAATATTCTATACACGATTATGATGGGGCCCCTCACCGTATAGTTGCTAAAGCGAGGGGTCCCTTTTTTGTTTCATCGTATTTTATGTGTACAGAATTTAGCGGTTGGCCCGTCTCAGGAACCTAATAAAGTAAGACATGAGAGGAAGCTAAAACTAGACAACCGAAAGGCCCGCTATTACACAGGTTCTAGATCGGCTGCTGTTACCCCGGCCCTCTCATTGAAGTCAGTTCCTTAACATAACATCTATATCGTAACCTATTGTTGAGATCCAGATAACTGTGACACAATATCCACATTATGCAACATCACATAACGTTAATGCATTTGCATTATTAACACAGCAACAACATAAAGGAAGCTTCGTGTCCGGCACCGATTTTTGTTAGCGCGTGGGATTGCAGATTCATTAATAAATAGAGGAAATAAGCAAGGTCATTTGGCAATGGCTAATCTGATGGCGCTCTTAAAATCGCGTTGCTTTTGCCTCACGTGGACATCTACCCGAAATACTGTCCTTGCGAAATAGACCTTAAAACCTGTAGTTAAAAGCTAAATATCCTATTTTAATTAATTATCCAACGGACTGGCGATCGCTACTGTCCGATCCGCAGCACGTACAGTAAAGTATATTGCACCTGTGTAATAATTTCCGTAAGAAATTTGTGTCCATTACAAAAAGATTACCGATATATTATCCGGTATACAGTATATACCTGTATGGCTAGTATGTTTAGCAGTAGTCAATCCATTCGCGCTATTTACATGAATGACAAACGAACAATGTTCACCGAAATTTCTTTGAGATTAAATTCTTGGCGGCACCCTCCCCTCTACCTATTTTAGTGGAGCCTGTAAAACACTTTCGAAAGTTTAACCAATTTCATTGCAGTGCATAAGGGAAAAAAGGATGATTTTCACGTTTCGCAGGAGAAGGAAGCACGCTGAATGCACTTTGTCCTGAAAGACAACCACGTCTGCAACGTAAAGGGAAAATAGTATCCAAATTTAAGACACGTAAGGGGAATATAAAATGGAAAGAAGGGCGAAGTGATCACATGTATCGAACAGAGTGCGTAATGCACCTTCGGGCACATCGTAAAACCAGGAATAACGCAAGGCTTTCAAAGTGTGTTCGTAAAACTGGCTTCATAAACTAAGCAGAGTTGTAACGCACAGTGTGAGCGAAAAAGATATTTAAAAAACTGTATCGAATTCCCCCGTTTCTCGCTTCACTCGAAGGGTGCATCGTTTCCAAGGCGACGACTTCCTATCAAATAAACAGGACCATCTTCGGCCATATAGTTGGAAAAGTGAGCAAAAAAAAAAAAAGCTGCAAATCAGTGGCGGCAAGCTACTTATTTCGTAAAAATGGCAGCAGGAGGAGCTTAAGTTGGTCTTGCTGTTTCCAAACTTCGAAGAACTCACACTTGGCTTTACGTGCGCTCTGGTTCCCACCCACGAAATATCCGCTGACTCTTGTCTATTTTTCTTCGACCTGCTTTGAAGATTTACACATGACTCGCAATCCCCCCCTTTTTTAATGGTTGCTTTTCTGGGCCAAAATATACCGGCGACGCCGATCGACGAGCTTGTTTGGCTGCCGGAAACGGCTCATCCATAAATGCGCATAACCAGTTGCCGACGCATCACCGATGACGACCACCACAGGGCTCGGTACCGCGCGGAAATGTCTTTTTTTCTTTCTTTTTTAAACAAATATACCTTCGGAGGATAAAGAAAAAGAAAGAAACACACGCGACCCACTTTGCGTTCAATGCAGTCGCGCAAAAGTGCCTTAACGCTTCTGTGCGCTGTGGAGCAAAATTCCGAAGGTAAAATATTTCGCTGGATCGCACGTCGTTTCGATGAAAACGTCTCCGACATAGCCAGGTATGTTTGTACTCCACTACTGAATTCGAACTCCTAGCTACACATCATCATCAGCCTACATTTATGTCCACTGCAGGACGAAGGCCTCTCCCTGAGATGTCCAAATACCCCTGTCTTGCGCTAGCTGATTCCAACTTGCCCCTGCAAATTTCCTAACTTCATCTCCTCACCTAGTTTTCTGCCGTCCTCGACAGCGCTTCCCGAGCTTGGAATTCATTCTGTAACTCTAATTGTCCACCGGTTATCCATCCTACGCATTACATGGCCTGCCCAGCTCCACCTTTTCCGCTTAATGTCAACTAGAATATCGGCTATCCCCGTTTGTTCTCTGATCCACACCGTTCTCTTCCTGTCTCTTAATGTTAGGTCTAACATTTTTCGTTCCATCGCTCTTTGTGCGGTCCTTAACTTGTTCTCGAGCTTCTTTGTTAACCTCCAAGTTTCTGCCCCATATGTTATCACCGGTAGAATGCAATGATTGCACACCTTTCTTTTCAACGACAGTGGTAAGCTCCCAGTCAGGATTTGGCAATTCTTGCCGTATGCACTCCAACCCAGTTTTATTCTTCTGTAAATTTCTTTCTCATGATCAGGGTCCCCTGTGAGTAATTGACCTAGATAAACGTACTCCTTTACAGACTCTAGAGGCTTACTGGCAATCCTGACCTCTTGTTCCCTTGCCAGGCTATTGAACATGATCTTTGGCTTGTGCATATTAATCTTCAACCCCACTCTTACACACACGCCGCGTAGTGGGGGGATAAAACGCCGCCTGGCGATGACGTCACCGCGCGTTGCCTAGCAACGCCTGGCACCAGCTGTGCGAGGCGTTGCTGGGTAACGTCACGGTGGTAGGTGACGCACGTGACATCATCGCTCGGCCTGGTTACGACCCTCTCCCAGGTTACCCTCGCCACAGAGCGAGGCGCGGCCGACGTATCCGGCGTTCGTCGGCGTGCCCCGGCTGCAGCCGGCGTCGAGATGCGACATGCTGCATTTCGCGCCAGCCTCGTCACCCAGAATGAACCGCATCCGCGTCTCGTCGAGCAAGATGGGCTGGTGGATAGGCGTGATTACGGAAGGCGCGAAAACCAACCCCTCTATAGACCAATTATTTTACCCTCGCGCGCAGGTTGCGGGCGCGCTCCTATACTTTCGACACCCGGTGCCACCTCTCGGTGTGAACCGCCGCAATCGGCACACCAGCGTGTGTTTATTTGTACGTAGCGCTTGTTTGTGCCGTTGCTACTCACGGTTTGAGTGAGTAGCAGCGATGTACAAAAGCTACTCGTCAGGGCAGCATTGTGCCGTCGTCGGCATTGTTGATAGTAATGTGGTGAGCGCCAATTTTTAAAAATTTCGCTCGGCGTTACACTCTATGTAACACTTGAAGGCGAAAGCCTGGTGCAAATTTAGCCACGCATTCAGTTGTACATTACGTTACACATAAGGTTATACATTAACAAATGATAGGCTTTCACTACATGTAAAACCCCGGGTGGCGCATACCCGCATATCCCGGACTTGGGTATGGAGCGAGGTATGCGCCACACGTGATCGGGTATATGCATTGCCATAGGGCCACGTGACATTTTTTTTTTGCCATCCGCGGCGATGCCGATTTTTTCGACAAGGCCATTGCCAACTCTTTAAAGGACACCTCCACATGAGACACATAAAAGTTTCGGCTTAATAACTACTGGGATTTTACGTGCCAAAACCACGATGTGATTATGATGCACGCCGTAGTGGACGGTTCCGGAAATTTCGACCACCTGTGGTTCCGTAAAGTGCACTGACATCGTACAGTACACGGGCTTCTAGCATTTCGCCTCCATTGAAATGCGACTGCCGCGGCCGGGATCGAATACCTGTCTCTCGCTTCAGCAGCCGAACACCGTAACCACTGCACAAACACGGCCGCGCCGAGCGATGAGTTTTCAAGAAATGAAACGCTAGGTAACCCGATCAAGATTATTGTTGCGTGGCAAAAGAGCTCCCCAAGTATTCGGTTTTTTTTTTTTTTTTTTTTTTTTTTTTTTTTTTTTTTTTTTTACGGAAGCGCGGTTTGGTCACGTATCGCGTAGCCAACGAGGCTATTAGACAAGCCTTCAGAGGCGGTGCAAAAGAAAACAAACAGTGCTTCGCGAAAATATTGTTACTTTCATCGCATCCTTCACTCAGTAACTGTACACGAGGATGTGAAACCCATTTAGAAAACCGCTACCCTGTTCGGATAAGTTTGTCGAGGTACGAATGAAATCTAGTTTTATACCTTGTGAGTTTTACTTTTATCAAGCTAAAGCTCCGCCACAACACACTGTGATGTCACTGCAAATGCTATGCGACAGCGCACAGCGACGTTAATTACATGCAACTGCAGCATGCTCATTGGCTCTAATTGTCTTGCACCATGGCTGGCACTTGCCAGAACACTTAATAGAACAAAAACAAAATTCGTCGGCCCTTCCACTCAGTGAAGATCGTTAACCAGCGAAGCTGAAACGTGCGGCCCGGGTGTTTATCACTGGGTTAATCCCGAGGGTTCATTAAAGTATTTCTCAATTATGAGGTTACACACACGTTGGGCTGCGACGGAAGAATGACGTCTCTGATGGTACGCCCGCAGTCCGCCGTTGTCGCTTGCGTTCGATGACTCGAGTTTGCTCGGCGTCGTGGTTAGCAGCATTCGCCCACCATTGCCGCTCGCCATTCTTCAAAATTAAATTGCTTCAAAATTAAATCTGCCCATTACGTAAGACAATGAATGGCTCACATCCCCTTAAGCAATGGCTCGTACCCCCGTAAACGAGGCCTCCCCATTACGACGACAGAAGTGAAATTCTACGCTGGAATGATGAGCGGAAACGCAGCCAGCTGTGGAAGCAGACGACGACGACGAATACGGTAGCAGTGGCACGAGCGCGTGCCGAGCACGAGCACGAGCGCAACCCGAGGGGCGCCAACGAGCCAGCTGCGGAAGACGACGACGACGACGCTTGAGCCAATGCCGATGATGATAGTTTTCTGTACACAAGCGATTTCGCCTAGCCATATACGATTTCGCTTAGGCATATAAAGCTTCGCTTTTGAAACGAGGCCAATGAACTAGAAGAATGAACTTGGGTTAAAAATAACTGTCAGCCCTTCCACTGGGGTGGAGATGGAAGACCAGCGAAGCTATACTATGGTGGGAATTATGTATTTCCAATTATGACTATTAAGATGTGATGGTGTAATTGGTTATTTGAAATATTAAAGAATGAGAAATGTATATCAATCAATCAATCAATCAATCAAGTTTATTTTCACTCTGTAAAAGATACAGAAAGAAGGACTGTGACAAAAAGCTGTTTGTCAGAACAGCTTGACTTGGTCACAGCCCCATAGAAAAATTTTGGAGCGGTATCAGCACTATCGTAAAATAAATGAAAGAAAAATTGACACTTAACAGACAGCGAAGTACAATAGGGCACACACTAAGGTATGGAAATGTAAAGTTAATACAGAAAAGTTTAAGCAGTTATTACAATCGTCATAAAAATAAATACAAAACAGTTTCTTAGAGAAAGTGAATGTCTGAAATCCGATCAATACACAAATATCTAGCTACATACACTGAAAATACAAGGGAAAAAAAGACACTATAGAAATCAATTTGTTACAAACAGTTACATACAACCAGATGAGACAATTCGATACGATTATGGTTATGATAAATGAGACAAGGATTGTAATAAAACAGGTATTAAGTAGAAACAGGTAATAAGTAGAAAACCACCGGAAATATGATCCGGTGGTTTTCATTTATTTAGTGACCACAGGGACCATGGCCTTATGGTCGCTACGGTACACCGCCTTAGGGTGTACGGCAAAGTTGGCACGTTCTTCATAAACACGTCACTAACGCCGCGCGCGTTCGGTGCGAAAGCGGGCAAAACGCCACCGCCGTCGACAACAGTTGTGCGCGTTGCTGACGTGCGTTGTCAGAACGCTGGCGTGAGCAAGCGGGCCAGCAGCAGCGAGCGAAGGTTCATGCGGTCCATTTCTTCAGCGGAAACTGAGCGGCGAAAGCACAGCGCATACAAAGGTAGGAGCCGTGTTGCAGATCGCTTTCAAGATACGGTGCGCGCAACCACCCGTCGCCGCGCAAAGTACAAGTACGCCGTTAATTGCTCGCAGAGCAAAAGCCGCACTCCCTCCCTCCCACGCTGCCTGATTGAGTCGCCAGTTCCCCTTGCGGCCGGTCGCAAGATACGCATTTGGTGCCGCAGCTAAACGTCGCCTCCCCTCCATCCGTCCCGTCCTCTTACGGCCTTTGGCGCGACGGAAGAAGCCGCGTTTGCTTTCCGGTGCGCATTCGCTCCCCCTGAAAGCGCGCGTCCTCGCACGCTTTCACTCGCACTTACAACATACAGGCCAATGAGAGTTTTTTTCTACACGCGGACACGACCATCGGAGACTGAGCCCTTAACAGCTTCGCTGTAAAAAAAAAAGAGTAAACTGCAGCGCAACATTTCATTCAAGTTTCCGCCTTCCTCACGTAACAGAATGCAGAGTAATTGGTACGGGGTCATTTATTGCGGTCGGACCTCGAGCGCCGAAAACGGTTTTAGTCAGTTATTCTATATGCTAATCTTCGGCCGTAAGCCGTACGTGTAATTTTTTTTCCAGTAGATACTTCAAAAAGAAAAGAAAGAAAGCCTGCGCGGTAGCCTAATTAGAGGCTATATAGTTAATACGGCGTTGCGCTGCTAAACTGGAGCTCGCGGGTTCAATCCAGGTCGTGGAACTCGATGGGAACGAAATGGAAAAGGACTCGTGTACTTCTATTTAGGTGCACATAAAAAAAAAAACAGGTGGTAAAAACTAAACCGGATGCCTCATAATCATATCGTGGTTTTGCCACGTAAAACCGAAGAATTAAAAAAAAAGAGAAAAGCAGGTGGCTGCGTTCTTCGGCTTTTTTCTAGGGGTGTAAACAAAATAAGTTATTCTCGAGTATGATTTCCGAGAAAAACATGTTACGCTTATCCTATTTCATACATAAATGTAATGCTGTTCTCAAATGTATGACCACTCAACTCAGCAGCTTGTATATTATAAACGGCTGCTTTCAGTTATCCGGTGCACTATCATAACGACCATAATGAAACAATTAAAGGAACAGCATGTCTCACATACACGTAGAGATATCTGCAGATCTGTTGCGTTCGTTGAAGAAGATAAGCGTGGTACCACATGGGGTGCCCAGTTTTAATGGGCTGTCAAAAAAGTTTTCCTTGTCTGAATCAAGTTAGCAGATTTACAGGCTGCTCCAAAACGGGGCGTTGATATTGAATGACAGCTAGGAACTTGTTCAGCAGGACTTATTAACACCCGTGCGTTAATTCTCTCAGGAACTGCGCAACAGCCACTACTCTCCGGCAGCACAATCATGCGGAATAACTGTCCGCACTTTCATCGGTCACTCACCTTTGAGACTTCAATAGTGTCGTTATGAGTTACATTCGAACGGAAACGACTATTTGGCGCCTAACAGTATATTGATAACACTTCCATATATATCCATATATATATGAGGTGTTTCTGCCTGATATGCATATTATTTCTGCGAATGAGAGTTTTATGCACAGCATTCACTAATAAGCGTGTTTGTTACTGCAACCACGTGCGCTTATTGCGGTCTGGAGTTCTCACTTTTTCAATTAGTGCATTTAGAATATTTGTATTTTTTCCCTTACATATATACCGTGAATGTATATGTCTATGTATACCCTTTGATTTAATTACCTAGAAATAAATTGGTCATTCTTCGCGCCACGCAGTTAATAAAGCTGGTTTATTTCACTATAATATTGTTTTCGTCAATCATTATCCCTGATCAATAACCACCGACAAGAAACGCGCGTAAAATGACACGATATCAATAACAAAATTTTCTTACGTAGCTTCATGTTGCAGAGATACCAGTTACCTTTAGAAGACAGCGGTAAAAACAGCAGTTCACGTGGCTAATACTAAATTTGGTACCGGCCGTCAAGAATCATGGGCGCACCGAAGCAACTAAAACATAAAAAAGATGTACTGCACAGACGTTCTGCGAGTGAGTGAGTGAAACAACTTTATTGTCGATCCGGCATAAAGGGGGGAAGGGGTAGGGGAATTAAAGCGAGACACTAGCGTGCTCGAACGTCCCCGCAGCAGCAACCTACTCGCGTCAAACCCGTGGGGGCGCCGCTTTCGGCCGCTGGCGTTCCAGGATGCTAAGCACGTGCTGGACCACGTCTCTTTGGTTGCCTTGCTCTCGGCTGATGATCTTGCTGCTGATGGCAGTTGGCATTGCTTCTTGGTTACCCGGCGACGTTCTGCGAAGAAATCTGGACGTCCGCCAGCGTCCGCATAGGGAACGCGCGCTCGCTAGCAGACAACGCGCTGGACAACGACAGCAAAATCGAAGACGTCCATGCCTCAAATATCTATGTTTGGCAAAATGGTGGAAACATAAATTTGCAGTTGAAAAAAAAATGTCGCAGTTTCGCCCGAAAGGCGAAGCATCGATTGCGATAGCAAATTAGTAGAGAGCTATTCGGAGCAGGGATAGTAGTTTTATCGGCTGCATAAACTTGGACACATTGGCTTACTAACTGAAAAAATGTCACAGTTTCGCCCTAAGGGCGAAGCAATGAATGCGATAGCAACACAGCAATGTCATACGAAGTAAGGTGAGCGGCTTTGGTAGAAACAACACGCAGAACTGTTGTCGACGCCATCGGCGTTTTGCCCGCGTTCGCTCAAAATGCGTGCGGCGTTGGTGACTGTTGCCGGAGCCTCTGATATAAAAAGTTGTCGCAGTTTCACCTGAAAGGTGAAGCATCAATTGCGATAGCAAATTTGTAGAGAGATATACGGAGTAATGATATTAGCTTTATCAGCTGTATAAACTTGGACATGCAGCAGCACCGGCAACGCGCCGAACTGTTGTCGACGCCGTCGGCATTTTGCCCGCGTTCGCTCAAAATGCGTGCGGCGTTGGTGACTGTTGCCGGAGCCTCTGATATAAATAGGCACTTGGTGCCGCAGCTAAACGTCGCCTCCCTTCCCTCCCCCTTCCCCCCCCTCCCCCACGGCCTCTCGCGCATCGGAAGAAGGCGCGTTTGCTCTACATATATGGTGATTGTAAAGGAGGAAAGAGACGCCTACTTCTGCAGCCCTTAAGGAAGCACGGCGCAGAACGCGCGTTTGTTCTCCGCCGTGCGTTCACTCCCCGTGAAAGAGCGCGTCCCTCGCGCCCTTTCACTCGCACATACAGCGTTCGGCGGCGCGCGGCCACGATTTCATCTCCATTGACGTCATACGGAACCTCACGGCGACGGCGACGCCGACGGCAGAAATCTGCTTTTGAGTGTCCATATAATTGCTATCGCAATAATAACAATCGTGGTGTCAGCGCGCACAAGCAAACATGAATAGATCACACTGAATGACCGCAGCCAATTGACTGTCAAAACGCTGGCAGCAAGCGCAGGTTCGCGCGGTCTATCGCTGCAACGGAAACTGAGGGGCGAATGCACAGCGCATACAAAGGTCAGAGCCGTGTGGAGATAAGAGACGGTGCGGACGACCGGCATCCCCGGGCAAAGCGCAAAGGAGAAGTTGTTGGCAGAGGAAAAGCTGCCCCCCCCCCCCCCCCCTAATCCCGCCCTCGTCCCGCTTTGTTGCTTTCGCGTGGGAGATTGAGTGGCAAGATACGCCGTTGGTGCCGGAGCACAACGCCACCCCGCCTCCCTCCCTGCCATACCCCCTCGGCTTTTCGCGCGACAGGTCGCGTTTGCTTTCCACCGTGCGTTCGCTCTCCGTGATAGCGCGCGGGGTAGTTCGCCCTCCGTGATAGCGTGCGTCCCCCGCGCGCTAAAAATTGGCGCGCGGCGACGATTTTATCGCCTTGGAATTTATACGGAACCTCACGGCGACGGCGACGCCGACGGCAGAAATCCGGTTGAAGTGTGCATATAATTGCTATCGCAATAATAAAGCACTATTTTAAGAGCGTACTACGCGCAATCGGCCTTGGCGCCCGCAGCGAAAGTACGTTGAATATGCCGCGGAGCGCGTCTCAGCGCCCAATCCAGTTCGCTCGCAGCGCCCTCGCACAATTTTATTGCGATAGCAATTATATGGACACTTCAACCGGATTTCTGCCGTCGGCGTCGCCGTCGCAGTGAGGTTCCCTATAGATAAAATCTTCGCCGCGCGCCGTATGCCCGAGCGAAAGCGTGCGGGGACGCGCGATATCACGGAGAGCGAACGCACTCAATCTCCCACGCGCAAGCAAGGAAGCGGGAAGCCAGCGCCGGAGGGAGCGGGGGGGGGGCACTTCTACTCTGCCAACAACCGCGCTCGTCGCTCGCCCGCACCGTCTCTTATCTCCACACGGCTCTGACCTTTATGCGCCGTGCATTCGACGCTCAGTTTCCGTTGAAGCGATAGACCGCACGTACTTTCGCCCGCTGCGGCGTATGCGCTTGCTGTCAGCGTTTTGACAGTCGTTGTCTGCAGTCCTTCAGTGTGATCTATTCATGTTTGTTTGTGCGCGCTCACACCACGCTTGTTCATTCAGTTAGTAATAGTCAGGCCACATTTTCCAACGCACGCTACACATGCAATGCTGCCCGGATCGGCAGTGCAGCGCTACATGTGTGTCCCTTCGCACGCGCTGCCCACGGGAAGCGCTTCTCATCAACACCACCGTTTCACACGCGCCTTCTCGTGGTCATCGAGTCTCTCTTCACGTCGGTCTACTTACGCCGCAGCACAGCTGCTTACTTCATCAGCTCATGTTTACTACAATTCATATTGCTACCAAAGCCACTCACCTTACTTCGTATGACATTGCTGTGTTGCTATCGCATTCATTGCTTCGCCCTTAGGGCGAAACTCTGACATTTTTTCCACACGCGGCGCCTCAGCGGGAGAGCGCCGTTCGGCCCACTTGACCATTGGGCGCGTTAAGTTAGGGCGCTCCGAACTCCAAAGGAGCACGCTCGAGTGCGCTCGAGTGCGACGCCTTCGGAGCTTAACTTAACGGCGATTTTCGCCGACTGCTTTCGGGTAAATCCCCTATATATAAAAAGTAGCGCCATCGACTTCCATTCTCCTCCGTTCCGCTATCGCGCTCGGCGCGACTAGAGCGATCGAGGCGCGATATCGACAGTTGCGCCGCCTGCGTCGGGCCTGCCGTGGCAGACGACAGCTAACGCGCTACCAGAGGAAATCCGAGGAAAACTTCGATCGCGCCCTGCGGAGAAGTTTCTGAGGCGCGATTTTGCTTCGTCAGTCAGTAACTGCTCTTAATAATGCCGTTTTGGAAGTAGCAACGCGACGATGCGACACGGCGCAAATATCGAATGTGCAGCAAGCGTTTGCGCACGCCGGATGGTAAACAAAAAAATGTCACAGTTTCGCCCTAAGGGCGAAGCAATGAATGCGATAGCAACACAGCAATGTCATACGAAGTAAGGTGAGCGGCCTTGGTAGCAACATGAATTGTAGTAAACATGAGCTGATTAAGTAAGCAGGTGTGCTGCGGCGTAAGTAGACCGACATGAAGAGAGACTCGATGACCACGAGAAGGCGCGTGTGAAACGGTGGTGTTGATGAGAAGCGCCTACCGTGGGCAGCGCGTGCGAAGGGACACACCTGTAGTGCTGCACTGCCGATCTGGGCAGCATTGCATGTGTAGCGTGCGTTGGAAAATGTGGCCCGACGATTACTAACTGAATGAACAAGCGTGGTGTGAGCGCGCACAAACAAACATGAATAGATCACACTGAATGACTGCAGCCAACGACTGTCAAAACGCTGGCAGCGGGCGAAGGTACGTGCGGTCTATCGCTTCAACGGAAACTGAGCGGCGAATGCACGGCGCATAAAGGTCAGAGCCGTGTGGAGATAAGAGACGGTGCGGTCGAACGAACGACGAGCGCGGTTGTTGGCAGCGTAGAAGTGCGCCCCCCCCCCCCCCCTGCTCCCTCCGGTGCTGGCTTTCCGCTTCCTTGCTTGCGCGTGGGAGGTTGAGTGCGTTCGCTCTCCGTGATAGCGCGCGTCCCCGCACGCTTCCGCTGGGGCATACGGCGCGCGGCGAAGATTTTATCTATACGGAACCTCACGGCGACGGCGACGGCGACGGTGACGGCGACGCCGACGGCAGAAATCCGGTTGAAGTGTCCATATAATTGCTATCGCAATAAAAAAGCCTTTTGCCCTCGCCTTGTCGGTTGCGGCAAATTAAGGCGCAGCAGCATGCTATCACAACGAAGTTCTTGTCCCTAACACGTTTGATCCGTTTGTGCGTACAGCACTTTCGTCGCACAGGCCCGAGAATGGCAGTCGGAGCGCGCTGGAAAGAAAAAAAAATATACAAAAGCGCAACGCGGGCTTCCACGTGACATGGATTGGCCAATGGGGGAGCGGAGGAGGCTGGGGCAACCAGAGGCGGCGAGGAGGAAACGCCGGGGTGAGCGCGGTGGCGGCAAGATCTAAGAATGGCGCAACTTTTTATATATAGGGGCTTTACTTTCGGGCGCACGAACGCGCCGTCTGGCGAATGTTATGTTGCTTCCGCGACCGCTATCGCATTGCGCGCGCTTTTTGAAGATGGCGCCGCCGATAAAGACCCTCCTGCAGTTCTTGATAGACGATCAAGAGCTAGAAGAACTTGACGCGCGGCGACGGAGCAGCAGCAGCGGCTTATGTGTGCGATGCAAGCTGTTCGTGCTGTTCTCAGAGGTACCCTATCAGAGGATTTATTTCTGCTCCGCGGTATGCTGACTGATGACTCAATTGCCGATCGCAAGAGGACAGAAAGCCTTATGATCCGAGGCATCCAGGATTATGTGATCAACATTGTGCCCAGACACACAATTCAAAGAGCAGTGCCCCAACATCTTCCATGATAACATGAGGACCTGAAGAAGCCATACACATGACCGTAGCGACGAGAAGGCGCCAAACTGCAGCTGTTCGGTTACGTACCTGAGCGTCTGGCAAGTAATGATCGGGCCGTCATTTTCGGTTCGTGATAAGCTCAAACCGCGCCAACACGCGAAGTTCCCGATCATGCCTTAAAGCAGACGCCCGGCTGCGCAGCGGCGGCAGGAACGAGTGGGCAAGGAGCACGGACTTGCATTAGTGGAAAGAGTCGGAAACACGTCATTTTTGCGGAAGCCGTAGCAGGCGCGCGCTCTCGCGCTCCGTTTCCGCGCGAGACTAAATACCGACCACAACATCGCCCAAGGTTAGCGGTATAGAAAACATCATGCTGGCAACTCTGGGCTGCTCACCAAAACTAGCTCTTTCATGTGCCCAGAATGGAGGCCGAAAATCCCTAGTCAAGTCGACCAGTTGAACAGGCAAAGTGAAACTGGCTGTGCATATTTTTTTTTTTTTTTTTTTTTGCTGTTGCCCATATGATTAATGATGGACCCGCCTATGCGCATTGTTCTGCTTATAATATTTACTGTGTTTGTTTGTTTGTTTGTTTGTTCCTTTGTTTTAGCCAGGATTGCGTTACCTCGCGAGCGCTCACATGAATTCAGGGGTAGATTGTTAAGACTGTCAACAACTTCATCTTCGGCGATGCCTTATGTCTTGTGTGGCATGTGCGATCATTTGGATGAATCGTCTTGGTGGCGACGATTGTTGACCCTTTTTGTCTATGTAAGTGGTCGATTGCGCGTGATAAGGAATCGGTTAGTCGCATTAACCTGTGTGTGTGTTTATTTGACCAGAAATTTAGTTCGCTCCGCGGTAAAGCTTCAGGCTCTTTCTATGTTCTCAAATTGCGCAATCTGTTCACATCTGTGCGCCCACTAACCTCATGATTCCAAAAAAACCACGTTAGAAACTTGATCTTTCCAGTTTTCTTGAACCAGTAAGCTGTTGTCGGTGAGAGCTACGGGAAGTCCGCGTGGCAGGTCGAAAAAGTAAGGCGACTGTTGCAATGCACCTGTCAGCGCGTTTGTCAACGCAGGTTATAGGCTGACTTTATTTGAACTTGCGAATCGATAAGTCGCGCAGTGTGTCCTGCTATGAAATGCAAAATATGCAAAGGCACAAACGGAACCGAGATCGAGTTTTCTCAGACGTGCAAAATATTTACAATAATCGGTTCAGGTCAGCCTGCTAGCTGGAACCATGCAGTGCTGATGACATGCTGATTGCAAAATAAACTGCACCACCATAAGCTTAGCAACTGCCTTTGCTAAATGTGTTGACCATCGACAAGATCGAACGACCTACAGAACGCTGATTTACGCACCGCAAGATATGTCAAGGACGGGTGGGCTGGGCCAGGAAACTAAGAAACCGCCACAACAAACAGGTGGGAGGGCAGGTAGGTGAATGGCTTTGAAGTCTGCGCAGAAACAAATATAGGAATGCTAGGTGCCGCCACGCCGTTCAAAAATCAGGTGAATGTTGAAGAATGCGACAGTGACTAACGTAACAGAAAATAATTTTAAGAATGGGGGGGGGGGGGGGGGGGGACCGCATAAAAGGCGTCAAGAACGAGTCGAGAGAGCGTCTCGTCACTGCCCGATCGCTCAACACCAGACGGCCGTGGCCAGTCGCCTAGCTGAGGCTCACCTACCCTGTCGTAACACGTGCTAACTTAGATTTCTCATAAATAAATGCAACATAGTTTCATTTCTCTTCAGAATAAGCTGCAAGTGTAAACCTTGCGCCCACGTTCATCTCCTGCGTGCACACACGTTGAAATCTGGCGCACGCACGTACGAGAAGGGGGAGGCGATAAGAAGGCGAGCGCGGCACGCAGTCTCGTGACTTCACTAGGGACATCCAGGAACATCTCCGCCTCGCAAATCTAGGGAACCGCACAAGACGAGATCTGGCAACACTGGTGTGTTCTGGTGGGGATTTAGTCGCTCCCTCCGTTTCCAGGGTGGAGCGCGTAGAGCGCGCTCCGTAATCACGCACCGGAAGTCGCTTTTTAGCCGCTAAGTTTAAAAGAGCGCGCTCTGCTGGCTAGAGCGCGCTCGAGCGCCATAACTTAACGCGCCCATTGTCTAGTACACTCTAATTCTATAGTTCAACGTGTGCGCCGCGCCGCGTCGCTAGACGCATGCGCATTTGTGCGGCGTAAAGATAGATTCCCACAGTACTTGGTATGTACGTAATGTTTTTGAAAACAAACATTTTCTATGCGAACCTCGCAGGGTTTCGTCACCGTGGGAGCATTGCAGAGTAGGCCAACCAATCACAGCGGAGCGCGCGCCGCTGGGTGCCTTGCAGCACCACCAGATGGCGCTCGCATCCGCTGCTGCAATCATTATATTGAATCAAGAGACGAGTAATGACGTGGTGTCAACTCACCAGTAAGTCATACCCACAGTCAAGCAATAGAAACACCTCGGCGTATATATTGTTGAACGCGTACAGGTACTGCCTTTTATCACGTACGCGTTCAACACCGCCAAGCACGACACTACCGGCTATAGCCCTTTTTTCCTGCTGTACGCACGGCCACCCCGGTACACAATCGACACTATTTTCCCTTTCTGTAGACACGAAAATCCCACTGTCGCCGAGACCCTCTGCTTTGCCGAAGAGACGCGTCGTATTGCTCGTTTACGCACTTTGGCATCGCAAGACAGACCAAAAGCACGCTACGACATTCGTCCGGTAACCTATCGTCCCTGGTGATTTAGTGTGGCTGTGGACTCGTGTACGGGAACTCGTGTACGAAGACTCGTGAGGTCACTTATACCATTCCTACTGAAAAATCTATATGCCCCATACGACCCATATCCAATAATCCGAAATGAAACATATAGGATACCATATAAATACATGTTTTTTTCTCGATATGTCATATGATGTTATTGGATATAGGAGTTATGGGGAATACGTAGTTTTTTCAGTAGGGATAGCTCGCCTCACAGCGAGTGGTAGAAGAGCTGCCAAGACCAAAGTGGACCATTTTGGCCGCTTGAAATTGTTCACGTCAAGACAACTGGATTGACTCGCCCGGCGGGCTTCGTCTGCGACGAGAGGAATGTTACACGTACACGTTAGTGAGAAGAACGATGACCGGTGAACGCGCTTGCGGTCCCGGGTTGGAAAAGAAGAGGAGGACGACGCTGAGTTGATCAACCAGCTGGCCGTTCTTGTGCTCACCTTCGCGACCTAAAATAAACGGTCCCTTCATCCGTGAGGGTTATAAACGGTCTCCTTCGCACGTAACAATATAAACGACGGAAAGAGTTACTCAAGCACTCACCAAGATCATCTGAAAATAAATGGGAAGCGGAATGCGGCAATATTGAAACATAGAGCACTTCAGGGCGTGGAAAGGCGTAATGATGCCAGCGCAAATGTTCGCAAATGCCATTCTATGCTTAAAATCGGATATCTAGTCGGGGTTGGAAGTTAACCAAAGACTGATAGGCCGGTTTGCTTTGGGAGCTCATGGTAAAACCACAAATGAGGCTGTGCAGGGTGACATGGGTTGGGCCTCTTTGAACACATCTCACTCGATAACCGCGGAAACTCTCTGTCAAAACGCTGGAGTGAGGAAGCCAACATCGAGATGTAACTCTTTCTAAGTTCAAACATGGGTCTTTACTGAATTGCGAATATATATTCTGGACATTTTTTTCACTCAATATTGAATCCTCATTTATTAAACGCATATGTATTGTTCCTTTCGATGCGGTTTCTTGTGCAAGAAATTTAATTATATCCTCCTAAACTAAATACAGGTACTTTTTTTCGAAATCCACTCGGTAGTGATTCCGCAAAATATTCACTCTTGGTATGAAAACACGGTGCATGTGTAACTGTAAAGAAATGGTTTACTCATATTCTTGTCATCCGCTGTCGAGAAATTTGACAATATATTGGTCTAGACCTCTGTGTCGTCTCAGACGCCCGAAAGCAACCTCGAGGCTTGTTTCGAAGTCACTCAGATTGCGTGAAAATACCGGACGCGGCAACAACATGTCAATGTATTACACAGAGTTCCATCTTCATCTCAGCGTTTAAACAATGAAATGCCGTTTTTACCACAGCTAACATGACGAGATGGTGGAGATAGTCATTTTTTCCACGTACATGGAGCCGGAGCTTATGGCATCTACCCGTGGTATTCAAATTAAAAAAAAATGTTTTCCAAGTTAAAACATAACAGTAGAAATCAAAACCAAACACCTTGAAGAGCGATTATGTCCCTTTGTGTTCGAGTCTCAGGAGGATATTGGTGCATGTGAGTAACTTTATATTTGCAGATCTGAAGCGCAGTATCCTGACTGCGTATTTGAAGACCGAAGTGGAAAGTGCCATATGTGTTGTACTTGTAATAGAGGAGCACCAAAGTTGCAATGAGACATGTCTGGAGTATATCCGGTAATCCCTGAAAAAATTCATCTAGGAGCGTTTCTTTGGATTCATTTTATCTCCAGATAATCTGCCGCCGGCGATATTCAAATTCGTATAATGTAGGTAGTTCCATGCGCGTTTTAAATTGCTCACTTGACTTGACCTCAGGATTATCCCACGCTATATTTTAATTTTTTTAAATCAAATGTAACGTTAATGTAACGACACGTTCCAATGTTCGAAGTGTAACTGGAACGCGTTCCTTTCACATTAAAGGAACTTGTAACGGGAACTCGTTCTAAAATTGGGAAGGAACGAGGAACGAGCTTTCATTCCTGTTTTAGAGGTACCTGTACAACACTAGCACGCTTTCACTCGCACATATAGCATACGGCTCGCGCCGACTATGTTATCGCCCTTGGACTTTATATGGAACCTCACGGCGACGGCAGAAGTGCGCCTGGAGTGGGCATATAATTGCTATCCCAATAAAGGATTAAGGAGTTGCATACAAAATATGCTAGAATGAAAAAAACATCTATAGGGTACCTGATTAAATCAAGCAGGCTATACTATTTGTCCCCGCCCCGTTTCAAAGGGAATGCCAATAAATCATCATCAGCGGCGGCGCCGGCCGCGCAGGGAAAAGGAAAGATAAAGAACCAGAAAGCTCGCCTTCGCGCATTCATAGCCGCACGGTAATGAGGAATTAAACGTTTATTGCGGATAGAATCAATTAAAATTGCGCTACGTACGTATGCGCATGCTGTCTCTAAAACCATGATGCAATTAAGGCGCCCGTCGTACTCAATCGCTAGTAGTCAACAACTCCAATTAACAACAGGCTCGGTATAATTTGTGTGCGTGCGTGTACTCATGCCTCGACTCTTCATGCACTCACGTAACGCTTCGCTGTACATAGATTCCAACTCGTTGGAGCTGCTGTATTCTTTTTTGGCTATCTTAACCAGAGTGTTAAGTTTGACGCGGATATTTTATTCGAATATTAAGTCATGGCGCTCAACAGCAGCATATATTTAAACAATACAAGGCGGCATAGAAGGCCATTTTCTGAATCGCACGAGCGGTATACAACTATGCCGTACCTAAATTACTCCCTCATTTTCTTTCATAAGCCTTCGCAAGGGAGTGCAGAAATATTTCGGGTTCCTATATAGCGCGCCCGCATTTTTCACGTAGAGCGTACTAGGTGTCGCGTTCCACGCTTCTCTAGAATGGCGGCGGGACCGAACCACAGAAGGAACGTTCCCAGGAAAAGACAAATAACCGCGGCCGCTTGATGCACAACCTTCCAGAGCGTGATAAATGGCGCCTTAGCCGAGCAACGGCCAAGTGGGACAAGGCGCTTTGTTCTCAGGCTCCTTTCGTGCGTTTACACTGCAGAATGGTGCATTGCGAGCTCTTAGGGAGATACTCTGAGAAAGTAAAAGGAAATGGCGCGCGCGATTGTATTGCCGAAGAGGCGGCTGCCACCAACGGAAGTGTCGTCGCCGCTGTATGGTTGGCCACACATGATTGCAGAGAAACAGCAAGGAAAAGTGTGAGTTATAACGAAAGGGCATTGCTTCAGAACTATGTTATATAGTGACGCGCTATTTATACGGATAACGGCGGGAAAATTGAATACGCTTAAGCTTCGTCTTTAAGAGTGGAAGGCGATAGCGTTATCGAGCCCCGTTCGCATCGCATTTTTCTTTATTTTCTTTATTTTTATTTTTTCACTGTAACACACAACGTGGGAACGCCAGCTTACAATTAAATGCCAAGCTTACAGCTGTCTCCTTAAAGGCGGCTTCACCTTTAAACACAAGTGCATTGCTGGGAAGATATTTTTATAGAAGCAATATAAGCCGTCTTATATCAAAATGTGAAGACCCTAGGGCCTTCTTTTATACTTTCATTAATGGTTTGCTGTTGCCCCGAGGCGTGCGCGTGCCCAAACGCATTAGGCAGGCTAAGTCCGAGTTTGACCTGCCGAGGAGGCTAGCGCCACATGCATGGTGTTTTTGAAAGTCTTCTACCCGGGGGCGCCTCTGTTGTATGGTAGAAATACTGGAAAATGGGTTTGTGTTTGAGTTTCCTCGTAACAGAAATACGTTTTCTCGTACCTTCTAATTCCAATCCGACGCTATCATCTCTGTACGTTGTGGTTAAGTCGTACTTAACGATTTTTTCTGACTGATATTACCTCGACAAATTCAATCAGTTCACTAACAACTCAGCACCACGCAGAGGGCCTGCATGGTCGGGATGGCTCCGCATTGTTTTCTCAGCCGCGGACGCCGTCTCCGACACCGGATTTTCTGCGTCACGGGGCCCATAACGCTGTCGCGTTAAAAGTTTCACTGACGGTTCCCTTCGTGAACGCGCAAGCGTATGGGTGCTACAGCGCACATGAAGCCAACGGCCTTCGGTGCGACTGTCCGCATCGCAGATCGCTTTCAAGATAGGGCGGCCGCGCCATAAGCAGCAGCTGCCCAAGTAAAAGATCCTCCATCAGTAGGAAGGCGGCGTGCTTCCTCCCCGACGCGCGATCTCCAGGCGCCTTCCTCCTCCGCTTCTTCCTTCGCGGCTTCACACTACCCCTCGCCGGTGCGCCAAGCCATTTACGCTAGCGCTTAAATGTGCAGGGAAAAAACTAGGTAGCCATCTCAAAAGTTAACGGCATTTGGAATTCAGCAGCCGATCAGCTGACGGTATTTTTGAACGTATATTGTGTTGAACAACACAAGCGGTTGAACCGCCAGCTTGTGTTGTTCCTGTACAAATTGCGGTAGTAAGCAACTAATTACTATCGACCGATTTCTATGATGTCGACTTGCATGTAAGCTTCTCGAGCATATTATTCACAAACACATTATTCGATACCCAACAGACAACAACAGTATAGAGAGGTTTATCGTGGCTGGTATTCGGGTAAACGCAGGCGGACTGAGCGTTTTCCCGGAGTAGCGGAGGCGTAAACGTGAGCGCCTTGCATGGTGCAGGCACCTGGTGGCACCGAGATCAACCAGACAAACACAGAGCTGATATTGCAGTAACCAAGTGCATTATACTTCGCTGCTGGTGTAAATTTTCGGCAGCGGCGTAATCGTGTTGCTGCCGAAACTTTACACCATGAGCTAAGTGAAATACATTTGCTTACTACAATATTAGCAGTGTTCTATAACGTGCACCTAAATCTAAGTAGACGGGTGTTTTCGCATTTCGCCCCCATCCAAATGCGGTCGCCGTGGCGCCGGGACCTGATCTCGTTAGCTCGTGCTTTGCAGCCCAACACCATAGCCACTACACTGTAAACATAAATGAGCCTGAATAGGGGTTTTACGGTTGAATAATTTTTGAAACTCCATAGCCGAATATATATTCTCCATCATTATGGAGTAAAAAAGCACAAAACAATGATTTTACCTCTTTACCCAAATGACGGAGTAAAAAAAAAAAAAAACGGAATGACCTGATATCACTCCATTTACAAAATGGAGTTTATTAGTGTGAAAACCTCGTGCCATGAAATGGAGTGTATGGAGGAATGTATTGCCTCCATGCATGCACTGTAAACACTACTCATAGCCGGCATAGGTACGAGATACGACGCACAGCCTTTTCAAACTCCTCGGCACCACATTTTATTTCATCAGCGGGAACGTTTTCAATATAAAAACGTCAAATAATTCCCAACACTCATAGACGTACTAAAATCGGTCGTAAACGGAAGTTTTTTCCCTCACCAGAAATCTCATATGGAAATGGATTAAAATAGAGGCTAGTGCCGTATGCATTACCAAATCCTGACTGGGAGCTTACCACTGTCGTTGAAAAGAAAAGTGTACAATCATTGCATTCTACCGTTGCTAACATATGGGGCAGAAACTTGGAGGTTAACAAAGAAGCTCGAGAACAAGTTAAGGACCGCACAAAGAGCGATGGAACGAAAAATCTTAGGACTAACGTTAAGAGACAGGAAGAGAGCGGTGTGGATCAGAGAACAAACGGGGATAGCCGATATTCTAGTTGACATTAAACGGAAGAAATGGAGCTGGGCAGGTCATGTAATGCGTAGGATGGATAACCGGTGGACCATTAGGGTTACAGAATGGATACCAAGAGAAGGGAAGCGCAGTCGAGGTCGGCAGAAAACCAGATGGGATGATGAAATTAGGAAATTTGCAGGCGCAAGTTGGAATACGCTAGCGCAAGACAGGGGTAATTGGAGATCGCAGGGAGAGGCCTTCGTCCTGCAGTGGACATAAAATATAGGCTGATGATGATGATCATGATGAGAGGCTAGTGCGGCAGTCGCATAAACTAGCCATAGGCGGGTCCTTTAAGACTCTGCAATTGTTTCCGCTTTCGTGCACTTCAACTCATGGAAACCACTTTGGATAATCAGCGACCGTTTCAACAAGCATTTTGCGTCACTAAGACAGCAAAGACAGCTCGATGTCTTGCTCAGCACACCGCACACGACGGAGATTCCGACTGCTTCGTCGATGACGGCATGAAGACGCGATTTTAGGCCTAACATCCATCGACACCTCCTTTAGGCCGGGCAGCAGCAATGTCATTCATTCACGCCCGACGAGCCACGTCCAGCGGAGCCAACCTCGCATCAGTCACCTCAGGTGACACGTGGTGAAATGATTTTTCATGCGCGATGACTATAGCAAGTGGTAGCGGCATTCGGCGTTGTGGCGTTTACTCGTGCTCTTATGGATGCCTTGGTCACAGCGTGCAATAATAATATTGCTCGAGATTGGCGGGCATGCGACGCCAGGGGGCCGGAGAGTGCGGAAGTGGCTCACGTCATCTCCGTGGAAAAGTGCCTTTCATGGCGGAAGTTGTGCCAATCCATGCATAATTTGTGGATTATCGTCAATTGGAATTTGCAAGGACTCGCCGGACACCGATACTCTTCTGGCGGGTGCAATCTCGGACTTTTTACGGGCATTTTTAAATGCAAAGCAATTCTTGCCGGCGGCTCTAACTGTTGTCCAGCGTCCCACACCCCCACAGCGCATGCGCGTCCCCTCCCCCTCTCTCTCCTCTCCTACGCTCCCCCTTTCTCTCCTCTAGGAATCTGGAGCGGCGCGCTCGACGGGTGGTGCGACAGCTGCATACTCCGTAAAACCGCTCAATAAAGAAAAGTAGCGCCATGTTTTGAAGATCGCCGCTTTCCTCCTCTCCTGCCCGTTCTCTCGGCGCTCGGCCCTCCGATTGGCTGAATGCTTTCACGTGCTCTCGCGCGCTTTTTTTCTTGCTTGTTTTTTGCTCCCGCCGTCATCGCGGTGCCAGACCATTGCGAGCGCTGTATGGAGGCACCACGCATCGCGTCTCCTTTGCGCTTTTAAGGCGTAGTGTTCGCGATGCCGTGTTGCTCGGCATTCGGGTGCTGAACATGCGAAACAGACGGCAAGCGACTCTTCCGGATTCCATCTGCGAAGCGAGACGCAGCGCAGAGGAAGGTCTGGCTTCAAAGAATCAGCCGGGCTGATTTCAACCCACCACATTGGTCCTGGCTGTGTGAGGTAAGCGAGCGATTCTTCAATGATCCCTAATCTCACATGCTGCCACTTGCTGTGTGAGGCTTCGTTAGTTTTTCTCCCTCCTAACTGCCGCATTGTTCGCGCTGCATGTTCGCGCTGCATTTACAACTTTCGTGGCCGGATTTCATCATGTCTTCAAACGCACGTGGTTTTTGTTGACTCGGTTATACAATCCATGGCGTTGTGTTTGTGTGGCCTGTGTGGCAATATGATCCGCAAAAGCTGCCTCGCATACACCTGTAAGATGACCGCTGCCGCGCTACTCAAATCCGCAAAAAAAAGAAAAAATATGTGTGGAGTAGTGTAACGCTTCCTGCAAGCGAGCGAAGCCACTAGCCTCATTATCGACGGACCGCTTCCGCCAAATGATCGGTAGCTCACTAGTCAGTGAAACCTGTAAGTCAACTGCATATATACAGCTGGTGGCTCATTCACTCCCGCAGCGCAGTCATTGTTAGAGTCCCGCTGTGCACGTTAACCGCTGGCCAACAAGGGACTGGAGCTACTGAAACGCGGAGATGACGGCGCTAGGTCAACCAACGCCGAGGTCGCGCGTGGCATGGCTGAGTTAAAGGCCGACTTGGATGCTTTAGGCTCACTGTGTCACCATTAATAGTACAGCCATCTAAGCGGAACGGCATTTATGCGTCCTCGCGTTGTTTCGGCAGCCAGTCATAATATAACGCGAAAAATTCCGATCAAAATACGAGTTCAAGAGCGCGAGCGACACGTAGCCACAGCGTTTCATTCGGAGAGCGTCTGCTAGTTCAGCACCGCGTAGGGGGAGCCACGGTCGACAGAAGAGAGAGTGAATGCCGGCGCAGAAGGAGGAGAGATGAGATGGCGCTACTTTTCTTATTGAGGGGTTTTAAAACTCCGCTGGGGGCGCCACGGTAGTTCCGCGGTATGAAAACGACCCGTGAAAATGACTGAGCGCGCGCGCCTCATTCTCTCTCCTGTGCAGCGCCGCGATGAGCGCTCGGGCCGCTGCCGCGAAACCATCTCCCGCTCAAGCTAACCATCTCCCCGCTGCTTCGCATCCGCACATGGTTCCCTTTAGCGGGAGATGGAGTAATTTTTTGTACGCCTCGCAGTGCCGCCTCGCGGTGCCGCCTCGCTAAGCCTAGCGTCGGCGGCGGACGGAAGCTACTCGGAGGCAGCGGTGGCCCCCGGCGCTCGCTGAGGAGCCCCTCGAGAGAGGCAAAATACCCATGGGAGTGCAAGTAGAAGGGGTGGAGTTTACTCCAGACATGATTAACAAAGAAGAATGGGCCACCATCGTTGGCATACATCACAAAGAGATGAACGCCAGGCTGGCAGCTCAGCGACGAGAAAGGCAAGATGGCGGCGGCACTGCACTCGAGAGAAACACATAAAAAGGCGAGAAAGATGAATGCGGAGAGCTCTATCGCGAAGAACCTCCCGAGGATGCCGGCGGAAGACTACAAGGTGATCGTGAGACCCAAAGGCGGCTTGGACCTCGCAGGCGCGACGCTGAACAAGCTACAGAGTGCGGTGAAAGCTGCGGCAGGGATCGACGAAGGGAAAAGCACGGACATGATGATGGTGAACGCCAAGCAGAATATTATAATCTACAGCACCCCCGACGAGGGCCGCATGACCAAGTTAGACCACATTACTCCACTCAAGATTGGAGGGAAATCCTACGAGGTTAGGGCGTACGCGGCGCCTGACGACAAGTGCGGGCGCTGAGTAGTGCACGGATGTGACGAGGAACTGAGCCACGAATACCTAACGAAGTTCTTTGACGACGATTGTACGATTTGACGACGAAATCTTGTGTGTGTGCGGAAATTGGGCCAGTCCGTCTCGGCCATCATCGTCTTCAAAGGAAAAGAGTACCGCGCCAAGTGTTCTATGCCGGAAGAGTGCTTCGATGCTCGTTATATAAGAAAAGGTACGAAGTGTGTTACCGCTGTGGGTACTTGGGGCACCGATCCGATGTGAGTGTCAGCACCTCGTTTCGCTGCAGAAGCTGCGGAGAGCAAGATCCAGTCGAGGGGCATGCCTGTCAGGCTAAGTGTTCGCTGTGCGGCCTAGGGATCCCCACGGCGGACAAGAAATGTCTTTTCGAACACCATACGTCATAAAGCAAAGGAGATGGGAAGAGAAAAGGCAGCAAGAAGAAGTACGGCGACCCCGAGAGGCCAAAGAGGAGAAGACTGCGGAAGAGCAAGGAAGACAGTCGCCGGGATCAACAGCGAGGCAGATCAAGGAGCAACTGTCGAGGCTGCAGCGTCCAGAGGTCGAGATCCACCTCCTTCCCACCCCTAACTCGGAATCAAGCGGGGCAAGACCAGCTGCAGACCGGCTCCGGGCCAGTGAGCGCCGTCAAAGACGCGTCCCAAGACAACCCCGAGACAGCAGGTGGCTTGGGTAGGTAAGGCCTCCCAGGGGGTGGAGACATTATGAGATTGCAAAACGAAAATCGCAAGCCCAAGACAGGGTGACGGAAATGGAAAGGCACATAACGGAGCTCACAGGGATGCTTAAATCACCCCCGACACCTGCGGCAAAGGTGCAGAGGACCCAAAGCACTGTAGTGGAGGAACGGGAGGAGCAAACGGCGACTCCACCGCCGACTAATGGTACCTTCGGCTGAGCCACCCTGGCACCGTGGCAGTGCAGCGGAAATTACGCCAGATACCGCCCGAGTTTCACGTTTCGCTCCTGCCAGACGGACGTGCGAGTCACCAAACGGGAGTTTGCGACTGTAGCGCCCTCTGCTAGAAACCTGCCAAGACACCGCCAGAGGCGCCGGCTGCAGTCACGGATAGGGTGCCTCGATGCGCGTACCCCCTAGTCACGGACACCACGCGCGTTCGGCGCGAACGCGGGGGTTGGCATGTCGCAGAGAATGGGAACAGTGGAGGATGGAAGGGTAACTTGACGAAACTTGAGCGTTCGAAAGTCCAGGCGAAGCTTAGCGATTTCTGCGCCTTGTGCTTGCGCTGCAGCGAGGGCACTGAAATCGACAATTGTTGGGGACGGGGCGCAATATACGGACAGTGTTAGGCGAGAGAGCGCATCGGCGGCAATGTTTGCAGATCCTTGCACGTGCCGGATATCAGTCGTGAATTCCGCGTTATAAGCGAGGTGACGACTTTCACGGGGTTAAAACTTGCTACTGGCAGATTTGATGGCAAACATCAAACATCGGCGCGCGTCACGTGTCCTGTTGTTGCGTGTCCTTTTCCTTGAACCGACGCGTTGGCTTGTCGGCGCACGCCAGTGGTTGGGCCTTCACGTGCCCGTCCCTGCGGCGAGCGTCGACGTAACCGAGCACCGCGAAAGCGGGGGAGGCGAGGAGCTGAACCTTGAGGCCGAAAGCGGTGCAGGAGGGCAGAAGCGTAGTGCGGCGACGAGATGGCCTCGGAGGTCTGTCGGCGGCGGCTGCTGCCACAGCACTGACGAGTCGCTCCCTTTGAAATGTGCCGCGCGCGAGACAGATTGTCCGCGCCAGCCAATATATCGCGAAACACGTACATTCGCATTACGGAGTATCGTGATCGTCGGGGAATGTTTTGCAAATTGCTTCACACCACGCATGAGCAACGGATGGAATCATCTCCCTCCTTCCGTTGCTGAAATTACTAATGCTACCGCCTTGAAGAAAACCACGTTTCAAGTTTTTTGCGCATAAAATAAATACCTACTCCTTTATGTAAAGCCTTCCGACCTTTAGAGTACTGAAACAAATAAGTAGGTAAATTAATAAATAAATTCTGCCTTAAGCGTTAGCCCGGCTGTTCAGTGTCTTGGGCATTCGAGAAAGAGGTAGTGCACGCCTATTGTCAGGGTGGCCACAAGGGCACTGCTGACGTTGCTTTATAGTGCTCAAACATTGTCGCGTATATGCTGTACCAAACCATAGGAGGTGCAGTAATGTTTCAGATTTTCTGTTACCACTTAGATTTGACTGAATTTCGTTTTATACATGGGTCGACAAAGAATAACTCGGAACTTGTACAAGTTCGACTTTCACAAAGAGAATTAAAGGTGTCCGACATTCCCTTTTTATGACGCTCGCAGGCCTGCAATCAGCAACATTGCTGTTTTGTTGCTTCTTCTTCGAGTCACGGCTGCGGGAGGTTGTGGGTTCGATTCCCACCGCCGCCGGGCACCCACTGGTTCAAATGGGCACAAGCGTACTGCGGCCTGGCGTTTGGCTTCCGTCAGGACGATATCGCTTGGGAAAGGCGCCTGCGCCCTGAAATCCCGTCGAAACTCTCGTGAGCACAAAAACTGAAGTGATGTTCGGGCCGCTCCCATGGCGGCCATTTCCCATGTGGTGCTCCAAGCACCTATTGAGGTGGGGACGCCTTCGGTTTGAGGACAAACCCCCCTTTCCAAGCGTTGGGGTCCCATAATGGCAGAGCACCAGGCCGGGAGCGCCCTTGTACCTATTTTACCGGTAGGTATCCCCGGCGGCAGCACTTGCCTCCCACAGCCGCGGCGGATGCTCGTCAACAAGCCTCTGTGGTTGGACAAGAGGCGCCCAGAGACAACTACTGAAATCTCTATTGGGCCCTCTTTCGAGATGTGAACCCCAACGACAGCCGAACACCAGGCCAGGGGACATCTCCACCCATTAGAAAAACCGGTCGGTTCCCGGTGGAACCGGGAACTCGGTACCTCCCGCATACGAGGCGGATGCTCTACCGCTAGGCCACCGCTGCGGCATAGGCTGCCATTGAATCCACATTTCACTGAAGTGACCACCCATCCCTCATGTAATACCCCACACGGGGGCCTTTGAGGTAATAAATAAATAAATAAATAAATAAATAAATAAATAAATAAATAAATAAATAAATAAATAAATAAATAAATAATAAATAAATAAATAAATAAATAAATAAATAAATAAATAAATAAATAATCCAGCGCATTATTGGAAGGATCAAAGCTGTGGTTTGAGCCACAGCGATAGAGCAAAGTCGACGCCGACTGGTCTGCATCTTAGAGAGCTCCAGAGCTCTTTACAATGATCACTTTCGCTCTGCCGGCCTCTCCGCGATCAGTCGGCAAGAAAGCCTGCAGTGGATGAAGTTGACACTGAGGAAGATAGGAGCACCTGTGAAGACCATCTGGCGAAGGCAGACGCTTATTTCCTTCAGCGCAATTGCGCCCCACCTACCGACGTGCGCGGCAGCAAGACGAGCGGGCTGCTGCTTAAGCACATCTAATAAGAGAATGGGAAATACGGGAAAATGGCGCCATTAACGATGCGCAGGCAAGGGCCGACGTTCGGCGATAACGACCCGCACTTTGAAGCGCGCCTCTTCTGTGACGGTAAAAGGTTCTCCAAAAGAGCATTGGCGACGTCTTATTCACCTGATATCATTTACTTGACACGTCCTCGCTTTTCTTGTCACAACATTTCTTATTCCTCTTAACCAGCCGACAGCGACATCCTATCGTCAAATCTCTGCCAAAAGAACAGCCAGAGTGTTTGCCTGGTGGCGATGATGGAGCGCCCGTAATGGGTGCCATCACCATGCATGCCTGATATTAAGGTAGTAATATTTTTGTTTCGTTTTGTTTTACGTATTGGCGTCCAATAACTCATTTCGCGCAAAGCCCAACCATCGAGAACAAGGCGCTGCAGCAGCCACGCCGTATCTACCAGTACAGGGGTGCGTGTTTGGCGTCGCTGAGCCGGTGGCTGATGACGCAGATAGGGCGTACGCAGTTCACGCCGGCATCACTGTGCGAGGCGCGCTATTTTATATCGCGCGCCTACACCGCGCCACGTCGTTGCAGCGTCCATGGACGGAGCCTCCCTCTAAGATGCGGCGCCCCTCACTTTGGCCTCGGGGGGATTAGGCGCTGCCGCACCCTGCTGCCGATCACTGAAAAGCGTGGCCTCTAATTTGCGATGCTTGGGAACCGGTGAGCGCGCCGCCTTAAGCGCGCCGTTCCACAAGAAAAATGGTCCTTCATTGCCTCCTGCCATGCATCTCTTTGTTTGTTCTGCACTGCTGAAATGACTTTTATAGCCGGTGTAGAGCCCGCCAATATAGGCTCACCTGCGGCAGGCCCATGGGGCGGCAACTCTCTACAAACCTCGCGCACGACTAGCGGGACGTTTATGTGTAACTTAGCCACCAATGTCTCCCTAGCAAACGTGTGTCTGGCAGGGGGTGCATTATTCTTTTTTCATGCGACACCATTACAGGAAGTGCGACGCCATTATTTGCGGACGCTGCAGGTCTCATGTCGGCCGAAGGCAGTGCCGTCTAAATATGTGAGCCGATCCGGGAGGCAGTCTGGCACTCAGCGCTCTAGCCGTGAACAATGCCAGACACGTGACGCACGCGCCAGGCGTTTCGAAGAATAACTTTGGCGCGAGAGAAGCGTGCCTGCGATCGTGGCCGAAGCTGCTGTGCTGAAATACGAGCCCCGCCATCACTCACGCATTTCTTTAGAGCATCATAAGCAGACTGCACCTGCTTGCGAGGTTATGTAACAGAAAACTCGACTTGCAATATCCTCCAGCTCTTTGTAGGCTTACTTTAGTCGCTGTCGTCCTTAAGTTGGCGCTGTTTGGTTTCCGTCACTGCTCTCATCCTCAGGGCTTCGACGCTTTACACTTTGGCTCTTTAGCGCATGGTAAATTCTTCCCACGCAGCAGCGTTACCTGAAGCAGCATATCTTGCTTAGTGATGCACTTTGCGAGCCCATATACTATGTAGAGTCAAGTGTGACGTCAAGGTTGACGTCACAGGTATCGGCGTGTCAATGTATCCTTGGGAATGATTCAATACATGCCTGCCACGTATTACTGGTCGGAATCCACTGATGCGCTCATAGTAGAGAAGGCAGCGACGTCCTTAATAGGGTTTCACTGCCTCCTCTACTGTCACAACTCCAGAGTGATATACTTTTCTATATGTGCGGCGCTATCTACGAGAAATTTGTACTCCTTGCAGCGGTTTAATTCAGCTGATGCTCACTTGAACCTAAGCTGGCACTTATAAGCTCGTGTGGGCCTGTGAATAAAAAAATTCGTCGGCCCTTCCACTCCATGAAGATGGTCAACGAGCGAAGCTGAAACGTGTGTTTATCACTGGGTTAATCCCGAGGGTTCATTAAAGTATTTCTCAATTATGAGGTTACACACACGTTCGGCTGCGACGGAAAGAACGACGCCACTGACGGTATACGCCCGCAGTCCGCCGTTGTCTCGAGTTTGCTCGGCGGCGTGGTTAGCAGCATTCACCCGCCATTGCCGCTTGCGATTCTTCGAAATTAAATTGCTTCAAAATTAGATCTCTCCGTTACGTAAGACAATGAATGGCTCACACTCTCTTAATCAATGGCTCATAACCCCGTAAACGCGGCCTCCCCATTACTAGGACAGAAGAGAAGTGAAATTCTACGCTGGAATGATGAGCGGCAACGCAGCCAGATGTGGAAGAAGACGACGACGACGAACGCGGAAGCAGCGCCATGAGTAGAGTGACCTAGAATATTGGAGAGTGTCCAAAGCGCCGCGCGAATGCATGGGAGGAGCGAGGACCTTTTCTTGCAAACTCCGCGCCGCGGCGCTGCTGTACCGGACCAGTGAAATGGAAACAAAAAGGACAATAGAGATTTACAAGAATAATAAGAAGGAAATTAGAAGGGAAAATCTGTACGATAACACAAAGGACAGTGCCTTGCTATTTGAGGCTCGAACCGGTTGCCTAAGGACCAACACATACCGGAGCAAATATTCGGAACTAGATGAGGCATGTGTATGCTGCAGTGAAAATCCAGAGACCACTCAGCACATCCTAATGGAATGCGACGGGATCCACCCAGCGAGAACCGTACGTAACGTGCAACTCCCAGAAGCGCTTGGGTTTAAAGTGGAAGGAAACAACAACAGATCAGCCGTAGAGATAAGCAAGAGACGATTAGAGTACTGGTGGAAAAAAAGCAGGGAATAGATGGATACGACCTGATCTCTTAAAATCATAGGTAGCGGTACCAGGTAAACTTTTGAAAAAAAAAAAGAATAATGAGAGGTATACAAAAATACTAGATAAAGAAAATGTATAGTATCCCTGATTAAATCAAGCAGGATAGGTGACTATTTGTTGCCGCCCCGTTTCGAAGGGAATGCCAATAAATCATCATCATCATCATCATCATCGTCGTCGTGGGCTTTCTCCGCTGCGCGTGCGGGAGCCGCGCCAAGGCAGCGGGCGTTTGCTACGAGCCTGATATTATGGTTGCTATTAGCCAACATCTCAATAATTTTGCATATATTAAGTACCACGTCCCCGCAAGGTCAAGCCGCAGTGACTCACCACACAGAGAACGCGCTTGCCGGCTACGAATACGGGTATTTTGTCTATATCCTTCTAGCTCGCTTGGTCCGTGCCAAGGTGTTAGAAGTATTTTAGGTGGACCCACGGCGCCTCCTGAAAGGGCGAACTTCGGTCCGCGTTTTGTGCAGAGGGCCCGAGATGGCGCCACAGTAGACGTGGCCGATGCGAGGTATCATCCATGGTCGCTTCGGAGCCGCGAACGCCGCTCGAAATAAATTTAAAAAAAAACTGAGCCTTGACGCTATAACGAGCGAAAAAGATAAAAAGGGCGAACAATTACGAGATTTTGACGATACAGCCATAAATATCTGTTGAATATGTTCAATTCACCACCTCGACGGTTCGCGATAGGAGGATGCCTTCGCATTCGGACACGTGAAATCGTGTGTTTAAACATATGACAGTGAAGTCGCGTTGAAATAAGACAGAATTTAATTCTGTTTGTTGACGTAATGCTTACCTTTTTAGACAAATATATCGTATTAGCCGTAATACTACCACAGCAAAAGTGAATTGAAGCCCTTTGCCACAGGCTTTAAAAAAAAGCCAGCACTTGGTTCAGAAGCTCTTCAGAAGTGTCAGGTCGCACATTCACTTTTGTGTTACCTGAAGAGAGATACATCCAGTATCTTGATGTTTATATCTTGATGCATGACGGTCAGGTTTGCTGCAGATACCATCCACGGTCCAAAAAAGCAGTTTTAAGCTTCAATTCGGCCCATTCCAAGATTGTGAAAAGGGGTATTGCAAAAAACTGCATGCGCGCTTCTCTAAAAAAATCTTGCGACCACCAGGCTGCGTGCAGCCTTCAACTCCAAGTGCTACGCTTGCGGAATGCTGGCTTTCCCGTGGAATTGCTAGCGTCCATTGCAGGAAGCCGGATTAAAGAAGCCAATTCGCGGAGTCTGATAAGCCACAATCAGCCTGTTCACAAAAAGGCGCGGCCTGTGATTGTGCCCTACGTTCATGATTTGTCCCACCGCCTCAAGAAGGTTGCGGGGAAATGTGGCATCCCGGTCGCCTTTTCGGCACCTGGTAAGCTGGCACGCATGTGCAATGTTGTGAATGGCACTTCCAAGGCCGGCTGCACAACAAAGCGCACGACTCGTTTCGTGGAGTGCAGAGTGGGCGTTGTGTACCGCATCCCGCTTTCATGTGGTAGATGCTATGTCGGCCAGACCGGACGCTGCGTCAACGACAGATTGAGAGAGCACCACGCAGCTGTCAACTCATTATCGGGGGGCGGACATTTGGCAGATCACTGTCGGCGGTGCACTGCCGCCTCATGCAAGCCTGACTTTGAGGGCACACGTGTCCTGCATGCGCAGCTTTTCGACACAGCAAGCAAGGGAGATCTTTGAAGCCTTATGTATCAGTACCGAAGCTAATAAATGTGTCAGCGCACCTTCACTGGCCTTGCAGGCAAAAGAAAGAATGTATTTAAAACGAGACATGATTTCCTTTCGCTGATAATTCTGCCTGATGATTTTGTTTTCTGGATGTTTCTGCGGTAGTATATATGTTGCTGTTAAGTGTCATTAAACCTTCAGTTGATGTCTAGCGCCCGTCCAGTCTACTTGTCTCTTCTTTGTGTTCCTGTCCATCAGCGCTTGTTACGATGTCTAAGTTCATTTACAACCAACTAGCCCAAATTTCTGCTCTAATCTGAAGTTCGTAAGTTCGAAGTCTCCTCCAGTTCACTACATTTTTAGGCATGAAGTGGCGCCTGACACCGATAAAAAAAAAGTATCGCCGAGAGCTAGTGGGGCTATACTAGTCCAGGTGCAACCAAATAAGGAAGGCCCACTAAGCTTCAACAAAGTCACTCCCTCACCAGAACAGGAACTGGCCTCCCTGGGGCAGTATTCGGCCACTTCCTCCCTCATGACTCCTACAATTAACCCATGTCCCTCAGTCCCCAGTGGCTGCGGAGTACCTGACGCGGCAGAGGGTGCTAAGAATCTCTGGGTCCGGACAGGCTGCCACTGGAAACTGAACCTGGCAACGTTCAACACGCGCACCCTATCGAGTGAGGCTAGCTTAGCAGGGGTATTTGAAGAATTAGCAAGTATTGTCTGGGATATTATTGACTTTAGTGAGGTTGGAAGAACTGGTGAGGCTTATACAGTGCTGACTAACGGCCATGTCCACTGCCACAGAGGTCTTCCCGATAAGAGAGAATTCGGAGTAGGATTTCTAGTCCATAAGGACATAGCGGGCAACATTGATGAACTCTACAGCATTAATGAGAGGGTAGCAGTCGTCGTAATAAAGCTGAATAGGAGGTATAGAATAAGGTTGTACAAGCCTACGCCACAACCTCCAGTCACGATGATGAAGAAATATAACAGTTTTATGAAGATGTTGAATTAGCAATGAGAAAGGTGCAAACTCAGTACACTGTGGTCATGGGCGACTTCAATGCAAAAGTGGGGGAATAGCAGACAGATAGAGATAAATGAGATGGGAAAGGCAGGGAGGTTAACCGGAAGGTAAATATCCAGTTTGCTACCCTGCACTGCGGAAGGGGTAAGGGGAGACAGACAGATAAAGAAAAATGCACACACATAGAAAGAGAGGGAGAGGGAGGAAGCGAAAAAGCAGGCTGGCGAGCAAGCAATTGGCAACTACGGCACCGATTCTAGGAACACTAGAGGAGAGATGTTGGTAGAATTCGCGGAAAGGAAATAGGCTCCGAATAATGAATAACGTCTTCAGGAAGCGCAGCAACAGGAAGTGGACCTGGAAAAACCCTAATGGAAAAAAACAAGGAATGAAATAGATTGCATACTCTCTGCCGATCCCAGCATAGTACAGGATTTAGAAGTGTTAGGTAGGGTAAAGTACAGTGACCATAGGTTAGTGAGGTTTAGGATTTCTCTCAATTTGACGCGAGAAAGAATAAAGTTCGTCATGAAGAAACAGGCCAACCTAGACGCAGTAAGGGTAAAAGCAGACCAATTCAGGCTGGTGCTCACAAAAAAATATGCAGCTTTACAACAGGAAGATAAAGACAACTTAGAGGTAATGAATGAAACCGTAACTATGTTGATCTCAGAAGCAGCAATTGAAGTGGGAGATAAGGCCCCAAGGCAACCAGTAGGTAAGCTCTCCCAAGCAACAAAGGGCCTAATAAAAAAAAAAAACGACAAAGCATGAAAGTGTCAAAATCAAGAGATCAGATAGAATTTGCTGAACTGTCAAAACTGATCAACAAGAAGAAAGCAAACCGTATTCGAAATTATAACGTTGGAAAAATTGAGGAAGCAGTAAAATATGAACGCAGCATGAAATCAGTAAAAGGAAAACTTGGCATAGGACAAGGCAAGGTTATGCACTGAAAGATAAACATGGTAATATCATCAGCAATTTCGATGATCTAGTAAAAGCCGCGGCAGAATTCTATACTGACCCAGAGCAGCCAAGCTACTTTCATTCGAAGTAGTGATGACCAGGAAACCGAGGCTCCTTCTATAACTAGCGATGAAGTTAGAAGGGCCTTGCAAGACATGAACAGGGGAAACGCTGCTGGAAAAGATCGAATAACAGTCGATAAAATTAATCATGGAGGAGATATCATGCTTGAAAAGCTTCCGGCCCTTTATACGCAATGCCTCACGACTTCAAGTGTACCAGAAAGCTGGAAGAACGCCAACATTATACAAATCCATAAGAAGGGAGACGTTAAAGAATTGATGAATTATAGACCCATTAGCTTGCTTTCAGTATTGTATAAAATATTCACCAAGATAATTTCCAATAGAATCAGGGGAACACTTGACTTCAGCCAACCAAGACAACAGGCTGGCTTCAGGAAGGGATATTCTACAATGGATCATATCCATGTCATCAATCAAGTAATCGAGAAATCTGTCGAATACAATCAACCTCTCTATATGGCTTTCATAGATTATCAACTGCATTTGATTCAGTAGATATACCAGCAGTCATAGAGGCTTTGCGTATTCAAGGAGTACAGGATGCATACGTGAAAATTTTGGCAAATATCTACAAATATTCCACAGCTACCTTGGTTCTCCACACGAAAAGTAGAAAATTATCTATTAAGAAAAGGGTCAGGCAAGGAGACACAACCTCTCCAATGCTATTCACTGCATACTTAGAAGAAGTATTCAAGCTCTTAGACTGGCAAGGCTTAGGAGTGAGAATCAACGGCGAATATCTCAGCAACATTCGCTTTGCAGATGACATTGTCCTATTCAACAACAACGGGTACGAATTACAACAAATGATTGAAGAAATTAACCGAAAAAGTGTAAGAGTGGGGTTGAAGATGAACATGCAGAAGACAATGTTCAATAGCTTGGCAAGTGAACAAGAATTCAGGATCTCCAGTCGGCAGCTAGTCTTTAAATGAGTACGTTTATCTAGGTCAGTTACTCACAGGGGACCCTGATCATGACAAGGAAATTTATAGAAGAATAAAATTGGGCTGGAGTGCATACGGCAGGCATTACCAAATCCTGGTTGGGAGCTAACCACTGTTGTTGAAAAGAAAATTGTACGATCATTGCATACTACCAGTGCTAACATATGGGGCAGAAACGTGGAGGTTAACAAAGGAACTCGAGAACAAGTTAAGGACCGCACAGCGATGGAACGAAAAATGTTAGGTCTAACGTTAAGAGACAGGAAGAGAGCGGTGTGGATCAGAGAACAAACGGGGATAGACGATATTCCAGTTGACACTAAGCGGAAGTAATGGAGCTGGGCAGGCCATGTAATGCGTATGATTGATAACCGGTGGACCATTAGGGTTACAGAATGGATACCAAGAGAAGGGAAGCGCAGTCGAGGATGGCAGAAAACCAGGTGGGATGATGAAGTTAGGAAATTCGCAGGCGCAAGTTGGAATACGCTAGCGCAAGACAGGGGTAATTGGAGATTGCAGGGAGAGGCCTTCGTCCTGCAGCCATAATTATAGGCCTGTTCGCCTGTATAAGAAGACAGTGCCTGCATGCCCCCTCTGTGGCACAGTGGGCCATCGGGCCGATGCCTGCCGCGACCGCAGGCCGGCCGCTGCGGAAGCTGCGGGGTCCAGGTCCCTGATGCCACTCCTGACGGTCCCGCAGAACACCAGTGTGCTCCGAGCTGTCTCCTCTGCGGAGGCGGCCACCCAACCGGAGCTCCCGGCTGTGCCGGGCGGTTCCGGAAACCCATCAAGCCGGGCTCCGCACCCGGATCCAAGCCAAAGACAGGGCATAAACAGGCTCCTACACCCAAGGGCGGCCCCAAGAAAGCGCCAACCGCCAAACCAGAACCTAAGAAGGCCCAAACTGGGTCACCTACAAATGTCAAGTCCGGGACCCAGGCGAGGCCCCCGGTCCTCAAGGCCAAGGACTTCCCGCCCTTGGCACCCGTCGAACCACAGGTGAGCAGTTGGAGGGGGGCAGTATCCAGACCCTCCCCTACCGAAACCGCCCTACAGCAGCAGGTAGAGGAGCTCAGGCGCCAAAAGCAAATTCCAGCGAGCAAAATCCATGAATTAGAGGCCAAGCAGGCCGGGCCATCCGAGACAACACAAGAAGCCGAGCTAGAGGACGGGGATGACGGATCATCCGTAAAATTTTGCCCCACTAGCGTCTCGCGGCAGACCGCGGACACGGTAGTTGGATCAGTTTCCACTGCCGGTCACATCGGCCGCCTCGAGGCCTTGGAGCGCACAGCCGAGCAACTGGAGGAGCGAGTCGTAGCCCTCCCGAATCAGATCATCTCGGCAGTCGGCGAATCCTTCCTGGACATGCTCACGGCGGCCTTAACGCAAACCCTTCCCGAAATTGTGGCTCAGGTCGCTGACTCAGTCCTTAATGCCATGCAGCCCTGGGTCAGCTCCCAAATTAAAAATGCCACTCGTTGCGACTCCCCACTGCTCAAACGCAAGACAGTCTCCCGCCAGGCAGCAGAGGAAAGCGGTTCAGGGCCGGCTCCCGGTGGGCCGGTGCAGCCCCTGATTGGGACTGCGCCTGCTCCCGGCCCGAGCCGGTCCCCCACCACGTAAAAAAATGGCCGCGTATCTGCGTGCTTCGCTGCAAATGTCGTCGAAAGACGATAGTCTTCTGCCGGCCGTACTACATGAGTGCTGGTCTGATCCGCGGCCACCCGTGATGCTGTTCTCGTACCATTTCCGTCCTGGCATGATAAATGCAATGGAGGTTTGTTTGAACAGATTTCATTTTACCGCATTATCACTGCTGGCATGCCATGTGTTCGTACCTCCACGATATGTCAGCAATGTTTCGGTCGCGTGTGGTATACTGTATAGCATGATAGTTTGCAAAGAAGAACCATTTGTGAGACATGAATGTATTTTATTGCGTGGAAGGGTCAATGGCTGTGCGCATGTACTACTGGTGCGCCGAAGTAGACGCCTTCCCGTCTCCGGTGACGCCAGGGTGTGAGGCACGATCACGTTCCACAGTGGCACTGGTACCACTGGCACACTGACTGTCACCATGACATCCCTCGTCGTCCGACGCATTGGCAACCAAGCAGAGCAGAAGCGCATGGTTGCGAGCCTTCGGCCGCATCTGGCTGGCATTGATAAAATTGAGGAGGCGCTGCGTGAGACATGGACGCCATCTGGCAATACATCGGGAAACATGAGCTTGTGCAGAGGGTTTCCTTCCTCCATGGCAGAGGGCGCTCGTCGGCGCGCAGTCGGGGAAACACGAGCTTGTGCAGAGGGTTCCCTCCCTTCGTGGCAGACGTCGTTCGTCGGCGCGCATAGCATGGCATTTTCAGCGCAGCTTAAGAAACTAGGGTCTTTAGAGTTACGTATCTATGTATTTTCTATTAAAGGAACGCACCTCCTAATACTTACCTAGTGATGTTGCGCCTCAGATATGCGTAATATTTACTTTTTGATCGATAACGTTCACAAGTATGAACAGCCGTACCAGTTTAAGTAGTGTAGGCGGTAAGCAAGTGGTCCAACTTTGGCCGGGTGGCTGAATCGGTTGACAGACAGACAAACAGACAGACAGACAGACAGACAGACAGACAGACAGACAGACAGACAGACAGACAGACAGACAGACAGACAGACAGACAGACAGACAGACAGACAGACCAAATTTTCAGCGTTTAAGTTCCCCAAGAAAGACTATCGTCTTTAATAAATACAAGATGTCTAGCCGACTGACCAGAAACGCTAAAAATCTAGAAAAATTCGAGATCCTCCAATGTAACAGCAGGGGTTTTAGAGCTTGGAAAATGCGGTCGCACCTCCAGCTCTACCTGCAGTCCCTCGGTGACATGCCGGCGCTCCTTGCCCTGCAGGAGCCTGGCATGGACGCTAAATTCGCAGGCTACAGAACCTTCCAGGGGGGCCCCTCGACGTGCATCCTTGTGAATAAGGCTTACACTGCGGTTCAGGTCGACTTAGACTTGAGCACCGAGTAAGAATACACAATGGTCCGGGTACTGCCTCTCAGACGCCGCGACCCGTCAATACATATCCTCAACATATACTGCCCCCCGCATAAACCGCGCGTAACGTTTAGTGAAATCTTCCTTCGCGCGATCAAATTGGCAAGCAAAGAGCCTCTAGTGATCGTTGGAGACTTCAATGCCTCCAGCCTTCACTGGGGCTATTACTTCGAGAAGGCCAGAAGTCGTAAGCTGGCGGAGCTCATCTCCACCCTTCGCCTCACGTTGCTCACGGACCCGGCGTACCCCACCCGAGTGGGGAACTGGGTAAACCGTGACACGTTTATTATGGTGTATTACGGTTTTGGCACGTAAAACCCCATAATTAATATATATATATATATATATATATATATATATATATATATATATATATATACTGGAACCGTCTTAATGCACATCGTTAGAACTCGGCGCTCACTCCAAACTGTCAACTCAGAGCTGGGTGCACACTGCACAGCCCCAACGGTCAGTGCGATCAAGTCTCGTGAAGCATCCCGCACCGAAAGAAAAACGTGATGTTAAGAAGTGTCATGAAACAGCCTCTCTGCATATCCTCTCTCAGGAAAACCAGCAGACGACAGCATGAATTCGGGTAGTGCATCACCCAAGCACACTTGACAAATCCGCAGAAAGGAGCCTGGATTATTTCGCTAGCATGATAAGCGGCTAAGCAACTGTTTCACAAACAAATGGATAAAAGCGAGCTCTCCGTGGCGAGGTCGCGCCGAAAAGGGATGGTCCGGCTTGTCCGCTCCCATGATGGCCTCCAAATGAACGCGGCAAAAACCGAACGCAACTTGGAACATACGGAAATGAAAAGCTCAATACTTGTCATTCATTTTACACAGCGCCAAAAGAACGCTGACAAGGGACGAGCGCTGTCCTCCCTTGTCCGTGTTTTTTGGCGCTGTGTAAAATGGGTGACCAACTTGTCCCGCGAGTACCGAACCTTATTTGCTACGAACAGATTACGAGCTGCGCAAAGGTTGACAAATCCCAGCTCTTCTAGTTGACCTCGTTCTTCCATACGCCAGCGCGGGTACGAAGCTCACTGCTGCTTCACCCACCGATGCTGCATCGGAGAATAATAGTGCACCTGCGGAGCATGCTCTGCTGTGCTCTGCTAGATGGCGCTGTCGTCCACTGCCGTCCCTGTTGCGGAGAGCGGCTTCCCTCCCAAACGCACATTCATTGCGCATGTCTGCGAATGTTTACCACGACCGTACTGAAGAGCGATATGCTTGCTGCGCACAATATTGGGCCACCTTATTGTGCGTCACTGTTTCGCATCATGGGGGAATTAGCGCAACATTTTTTACGGCTCTCAACGCCTCCCTTTCCATTGCTCGCAGAGCGGTCCTGGGCGACATTGTGGCCTCCCAGTTTCGCACTTATGGATCAGAAATGGCAAAACAGGCTGATTACGTTTCAAGGCTACTGGTCGTAGCATATGAGCGTGTGCCATGTGCACTCCGGGCCATTTTAGCCGCTATAATTACGAGCCTCCTCCCGTGACTGCTTCGCTTATATAACTTTACTCATTCCCTGCACCAGGAGACTGATTACAAATCAAAAGTCTAGCTCTTTCCCCGTTGGAAAAAAAAAAAACACAGCGCAAGAAAGACACGGACACGAGAGAGCGACACGCACACAGCGCTAACTTGCAACAGTTTATTCATGAGGACATGAAGAAAGAAATATATATGGCACTGCCATGCGCAACATGTGAGTAATTAGCAAAACACTGCAGCATCATTTCGAATGATGATAATGATAGCCACGTGCTGACAATGCACACTAGCTATTTGTCATTCAAATGTTGTTAAGATATGCGATTTCCCGAAATGAAAGTGCAATAGAAGGTGAACTGACGCACGAGCTATCAAATTTCCTTATGAAATCTGCCTCAATGATTTCACGTGTCAGCTATGAATTATGTCTAGCCAGCACTTCGCTTTTGTCAAAGTAGGGCTTACACCCGTGATCACGGCAATGAATGCCCAGATGACCCTGTACCGTGTTGTACATGTTATTATGGTGCTCCCTGAGACGATCGTTTATGCACCTGCCTGCCTGTACCACGTACTTTTTTCCACAGGAGAGAGCAATCATATACACCACGCCAGTGGTGCAGGCCACTAACTGATTCCTGTGTTTCACAGTACAACGACCACGCCTGGTTTGCGAACCAAACCTGTAAAGTTTCGATAGCTTTTCCGGAGCGGAAAAAACCACAGCAACACCAGCGCGTTACCCAACTCTCTTCAGTTTGTGGGACACATCATGTATATACGGAAGTACTGCAAGGTTTCTCTTTTCCACTGGCGGACGTGGTGCTCGATTGTTTTCACCCAGCTTGATCTGCTTACAAAGCTTTTCCGCGACGGCTGATATTAAATCTTCGTGTATCCGGCAGATAACAAGCGGTCAACCTGCGCATCAAAACTTATTTGCATTGAATGCGGACATGACCTTCTCAGGGCATTGACCATGCAGGCACACATTCACTTGAAAGACAGAAGTGGTTTCCCGCTCCTCGGTTCGAAGGACCAGCACAAGTGTCTACTGGACAAGAGCACAGCTTGACGTCCAAAAACCTTAGAGAGTTATTTTCAGGTAGCTCATGCGTCAGCTCTAACGGATGCAGGTTTTGCCTGAATACATCTAACACTTTCCCTGCAGCCTCCTCAAACACCTCCTCTGGACATTCGATAAGAACTAAAAAATCATCTACATATCTGCAGACTTTAGCGACTAAGGAGATATCAAGATAAGTCTGAATAATGCTGTCTTTTTTTTGCGAGGTAAATATCACTGAGGACAGGCGCAAGACATGAACCTATGCAAATTCCACTTTTTTTAATGTACTGGCTCTCTTCCTTTTTACCTCTAAACCCACAAGAATGAATGCCGTCTACGAGTAATTGTAACTGAAAACGGGACATGGCAGAAATCTGTCGCCATATTTCTGCAAAATAAGCTTAACCTACTAACCATTGACGACCCTTATCTGGTAAGGGGACTCGGACGCTGTAATCGAGTTTTTAAAAGGAAATAAGAAGGGTCTCAGCGCTCTTTCTATCGATGTGAAAGACCTGTATTATTCCTTCCCACACGACGAGATGCTAAAATGTGTAGAAGGATGCATCGACAACTTTGGATCGATAGCATTCCAGAACGAGACAGGAGTTGCGGTCAGTGGGTTTTTGGAATTGTTGACATTTTACCTTAAATCAACCTTTGTCTCTTGGGAAGAGAGCCAGTACATTAAAAAAAAGTGGAATTTGCATAGGTTCATGTCTTGCGCCTGTCCTCAGTGATATTTACCTCGTAAAAAAAAAAAAAAAAGACCGCATGTCTTGATATCTCCTTAGTCGCTAAAGTCTGCAGCTATGTAGATGAGATTTTTAGTTCTTATCGAATGTCTAGAGGAGGTGTTTGAGCAGGCTGCAGGGAAAGTGTTAGATGTATTCAGGCAAAACATGCATCCGTTAGAGCTGACGCATGAGCTACCTGAAAATAACTCTCTAAGGTTTTTGGACGTCAAGCTGTGCTTGTCCAGTAGACACTTGTGCTGGTCCTTCGAACCGAGGAGCCGGAAACTGCTTCTGTCTTTCAAGTAAGCACATTCGAAATTAGTAAAAAGAGGAATCATTAATGTGTGCCTGCATGGTCAATGCCCTCAGAAGGTCATGTCCGCATTCAATGCAAATAAGTTTTGATGCGCAGGTTGACCGCTTGTTATCTGCCGGATACACGAAGGCTTTAATATCAGCCGTCGCGGAAAAGCTTTGTAAGCAGATCAAGCTGGGTGAAAACAATCGAGCACCACGTCCACCAGTGGAAAAGAGAAAACTTGCAGTACTTGCGTATATACATGATGGGCCCCACAAACTGAAGAGAGTTGGGCAACGCGCTGGTGTAGCGGTGTTTTTTTTTTTTTTACGCTCCGGAAAAACTATCGAAACTTTGCAAGTTTGGTTCGCAAACCAGGCGTGGTCGTTGTACTGTGAAACACAGGAATCAGTTAGTGGCCTGCACCACTGGCGTGGTGTATATGATTGCTCTCTCCTGTGGAAAAACGTACGTGGGACAGGCAGGCAGGTGCATAAACGATCGTCTCAGGGAGCACCATAATAACGTGTACAACACGGTACAGGGTCATCTGGGCATTCATTGCCGTGATCACGGGTGTAAGCCCTACTTTGACAAAAGCGAAGTGCTGGCTAGACATAATTCATAGCTGACACGTGAAATCATTGAGGCAGATTTCATAAGGAAATTTGATAGCTCGTGCGTCAGTTCACCTTCTATTGCACTTTCATTTCGGGAAATCGCATATCTTAACAACATTTGAATGACAAACAGCCAGTGTGAATTGTCAGCACGTGGCTATCATTATCATCATTCGAAATGATGCTGCAGTGTTTTGCTAATTACTCACATGTTGCGCATGGCAGTGCCATATATATTTCTTTCTTAAACTGTTGCAAGTTAGCGCTGTGTGCGTGTCCTCTCTCATGTCCGAGTCCTTTTTGCGCTGTGTTTTTTTTTTTTCAATGAATCACCAGTACGCCTAAGCTTCCACACTAAATGTTTTCATTGACTGTAATAATGCCATATTCTTCTGGGATATATTACAGAGAACTTTAAAGATAGACCTACCCCTCAAACCACATGGCACTCGTTTTTTACCGCCTGAACATAATTTTCAACAGATGGGCGTCATTTTTTTTACTCGGACTGCATGCAGTATGGCGTAGTTTGTTGGAATATAGACACTGTGATGTTAAAAGCCGACCTGTGCATGAATACTTTGTGAAAGTACGTGATGTTTATACGATGATGGGATGTCAATGTTGAATGCTTTAATGCAGATAAAACGAGTGTGATCTGTGATCACAAACACCTATTTGGGCTTGTAGCCAAGCTTGGAAATGAAGGGGAAGAAAATGTGTATAGCGCAGTGGTTATGACGCTCGCCTTCGGACCGTGGGTACCCGGGCTCGATCCGGCCTCGCCGAGAAAGTTCATTTTATTTATTTATCTCGCTCTGTGTCTCTCTAGCTTTCTTTTCTCTCTGCACCTCCTCTCCTCGTATGCTCTGCTTTCACTCTCTCTTAGCTCACGCTCTCCCAGTTCGGCCATGTGGCGCGCGACAACGAGACCAACCTAGCGAGGCTTTAACAGCTGTAATAATCTCCAATCATGCCCTCAGCCTTGACAAAGATAACATGGCGTCCTTGCACCGTGTGCCTCTTTTCGCACACTTGTTCCAGTGAGTGAACCAACTCGGTTATCGCTTTCCCCAATGATGGCGTCACTCACCACCAACAAAGCAGCAAGGTTTAGGTAGCAGGAACAAACCTCCACGTGCTCACCTGCAAGGAAGAACAAAACGGACGCACAGTGTTAACGTGAATCGCGATATAGATGCAAATGTGCGAACAAGATAATTCCATTGGCTTGCACGTAATCCCAGTTACAACATGCGTCAAGTTGTCCAAAAATCACATTATCACATAAACTTCACAGTAGCTTTAAGGTCAGTGACTTGAAAGTTTCTCTTGACATTCACCCTTCGACATGCACCACCACGGATATCACTTAGCGTTACCGCCATCCTTCCTGTTCCTTACCAGCTGCAAAAAAGAAAAAGAAAAAAAAAAGCGAGAGAGAGTGAAAAAATGAGAAACGACCCTATTCCTTGACTTACGTGTCGGCTAGTGGCACTCGCACCTCGGCGTTGGTTGGTGTACCCTGGTGTATTGTTTGGGTTAAATTTGTATTTTCGTTGTGTTAAGTTTGAACGAGAAGGGGAACAGAGAGGCCCGATTTTGATTAATCATAGCATAGGAAGCCAACAAACATAGACACCAAGGACAAGACAGGGGAAATTACTTGTACTTACCAACTAAATTAAATAAATGATAAATTATTTGAAATTAAAGGGGTTTAATTTCAATTAATTTATCATTTCTTTAGTTTAGATTGTAAGTACAAGTATTTTCCCCTGTGCTGTCCTTTGTGTCTATGTTTGTTGGCTTCCTATGATATGATTAATCAAAATCAGGCATCTCGGTTCCCTTTCTTCTCGTTCATTACATAACGAGAGTCTCGAATCCGGCAACATTGATGCCTTCAGGTAGCATATGTGGGTTTATTGACCAGTTGTCATCACCCAAAAAGATCACGTGCTCGGGACGCCTGCGGCAGAAAGGATGTTCCACATCCGCCGCCAAGGTTTGTGAGTGATGGCGCTGGCTAACACTCCCGGGGTTAATTCTAGTAGTAAAACATAAATACCCCGGAAAGTGAATGGGAAAACGGCGCCGCGGTTGCTCAATGGTAAGAGCATGGCACGCGTAAGCGAACACGTGGGATCGTTCCCTACCTGCGGCAAGTTGTTTTTTCATCCATCTTCATTTCTATTCATTTATCAATTCTTTAATTCATTTAGTAAGTAGTTAATTTCCCCTGTGTTGTCTTTGGTGTCTACGTTTGTTGGCTTCCTATGTTGTGTTAAGTTTGTGTTATTACAGTGAAGTACGACATAAATACAGAGAATGCTGGTCAATTCTTTATGTGAACGATGTAAACTACACTAGGCCCGGCGTCCTCGTGGTCTACTGGCATGGCGAACGGAACGGGCGGAAAGCCGCCACGCACATGGAGCAATGTTTTTCCGATTCACGAGCAGTTTCGGTGCCGCAGCTATTCGACAGCAGGTATTTTCCAATGGATTTTCTCGTGATTGAATTTGAAGGAGTCATTAACTTCATCCGGCTGTCGTCTGCCTGCGGCAGATGAGATAAGCGCGAAATTTCTGCAACACACTTAAGTGTACTCTTCCATAATTTTGTCACACATTTTCATGCAGTCTCTCCAGTGCTTCACTTTGCCACCTGATTGGAAGGTGGGGAAGGTGATTCCCGTCTTTAAATCCGGTAACCAACATTCTGCCTTAAACTACCAACCAATTTCTTTAACAAGTATCCCCTGTAAGATGCTTGAGGATGTTATCTATTCTAACCTTGTAACATTTCTTGAAACCAACTCATTGCATAGCAAGTTCCAGCACGGCTTTCGCAAGCACCACTCGTGCGAAACTCAGCTTTTGTCTTTTACGCCTTATGTCATCTTAGCGCTAGATAATAAAATTCCGGTTGATTGTATGTTTCTAGAGTTCGCAAGAGCCTTTGATAAAGTATCGCAAGCAACTGTTACTACTTAAGCTCAGCACACTGAACATCGACCCCAATATTTTCAAATGAATAGAACGCTTTCTGACTAACCGCACTCAGTACGTAGCAGCTAATGATTGTTCCTGAGTGGAGTTAAATCTGTCGTTCCGCAAGGCTCAGTTTTAGGTCCTTTGCTCTCTTTAATATATATCAATGACCTTCCGCGTAATATCAAGTCATCCACAAAACTTTTTGCAGAAGACTGTGTCCCGTACCGTAGAATATCTAACGAAAGCGACAACTACCTTCTTCAAGCCGACCTTAATCGCGTCTCTGACTGGTGTAGTACTTGGCTAATGACCCTTAACGTAAATAAGTGTAAACGTATCGCAATCCCGCGTTTTCCCAACACTTCTGAACCTTTTAACTACACCTTTAACGGAACTAAATTAGAGCAGGTTAGGACTTACAAATACCTTGGTGTTTACATATCGAACGATTTATCGTGGCACTCTCCCATTAACTACATTACTAACAATGCTTGTAGCACTCTTGGTTACCTTCGCCGAAACTTTCGCCAACCGCCAGCACACCTTAAACTGCAGCTATATCAAACATTAATCCGTCCAAAGTTCGAGTGCGCTTCAGCGTTCGCTCCCCGTGAAAGCGCGCGGGACGCGCGCTTTCACGGCGTGCGAACGCACTACGGAGAAGGATGGATGGATGGATGGAGAACTTTATTTGGTCCTGCAAGGCTATGGGGTGACCCATAGAAGGGCTAATCCCACGTCGGGACCGGAAGACGGAGCTTCGCGGCCGCGTCGTGGGCTTGCTGGACTGCCCAAAGTTGTTCAACCAGATCCGGACTGCGAATCGCAGCCTCGTCGAACCTGGCCAGATCCTGAGTGTAATCGGCATTGGTAGTTCGGTCGCATGGCCAGAGCATATGTTTGAGCTCAAGTGTTTCATTACAGTTCGCGCACTGTGTATAGGGGAATCGTTCCGCCATGTAGTAGTGTAGCTTGGGTGTGGGGTATGTATTGGTTTGAAGTAGTCTCAAAGTGAGTGCTTGTGGTCTCTTGAGTGTGGGATGTGGTGTGGCAAACGACGGAGAGCAAACGCAACTTCTTCCGTCATGCGAAAGGCCATGGTGGGACGGGAGGGAGGGAGGGGAGGCGGCGTTTAGCTGCGGCACCAAATGCGTATCTTGTGAGTGGGCGCAAGGGGAACTGGCGACTCAATTACATTCTGAAAAGATTTAACATAAAAGGCATGCGCTGCCGGTGTTTTGTTTCATGACATGTGTTTATGGGCTGTCATTCTCAAAATTCTGAGGAGCTGTATAAACTTGGACATGTAGCAGTACCAGCAACGCGCAAAACTGTTGTCGACGGCGGCGGCGTTTTGCCCGCTTTCGCACCGAACGCGCGCGGCGTTGGTGACGTGTTTATGAAGAACGTGCCAACCTTTGCCGTACACCCTATGGCGGTATACCGTAGCGACCATAAGGCCATGGTCCCTGTGGTCACTAAATAAATGAAAACCACCGGATCATATACATTTCTCATTCTTTAATATTTCAAATAACCAATTACACCATCACACCTTAATAGTCATAATTGGAAATTATAATTCCCACCATAATACAGCTTCGCTGGTCTTCCGTCTCCACCCCAGTGGAAGGGCTGACAGTTTTCATACAATTTTCTTTCATAACCAAGTCCTTCGAAGGAATTCTTATCAGAATCTGCTTATATTTCATCACGTGTTGACCACCCAAATAATGTAGCCATCTCTTTGTGCTACACTTATCTCTTCTTACATTATTTTCTTCCGAAGGCAAATAGAGAGTGGAATCACCTTCTACCGTCCATTGCTGCCACTGAGGACCAAGCGTTGTTCCAAGTCTGCAGTTACTGAACACTTACTGGTGTAGCGGCAAACTAATGTTTTTTTTTTTAAATGCGAAGCATTTCTCAGCGAACATTTGCTTTGACAGTATCTATCTATCTATCTATCTATCTATCTATCTATCTATCTATCTGTCTGTCTGTCTGTCTGTCTGTCTTCTGTCTGTCTGTCTGTCTGTCTGTCTGTCTGTCTGTCTGTCTGTCTGTCTGTCTGTCTGTCTGTCTGTCTGTCTGTCTGTCTGTCTGTCTGTCTGTCTGTCTGTCTGTCTGTCTGTCTGTCTGTCTGTCTGTCTGTCTGTCTGTCTGTCTGTCTGTCTGTCTGTCTGTCTGTCTGTCTGTCTGTCTGTCTGTCTGTCTGTCTGTCTGTCTGTCTGTCTGTCTGTCTGTCGTCCGTCCTGTCCGTCCGTCCGTCCGTCCGTGTCCGTGTCCGTCCGTCCGTCCGTCCGTCCGTCCGTCCGTCCGTCCGTCCGTGTCCGTCCGTCCGTCCGTCCGTCCGTCCGTCCGTCCGTCCGTCCGTCCGTCCGTCCGTCCGTCGTCCGTGTCGTCCGTCCGTCCGTCCGTCCGTCCGTCCGTCCGTCGTCCGTCCGTCCGTCCGTCCGTCCGTCCGTCCGTCCGTCCGTCCGTCCGTCCGTCCGTCCGTCCGTCCGTCCGTCCGTCCGTCCGTCCGTGTCCGTCCGTCCGTCCGTCCGTCCGTCCGTCGTCCGTCCGTCCGTCCGTCCGTCCGTCCGTCGTCCGTCCGTCCGTCCGTCCGTCCTCCGTCCGTCCGTCTCCGTCCTCCGTCGTCCGTCCGTCGTCCGTCCGTCCGTCCGTCCGTCCGTCCGTCCGTCCGTCCGTCCGTCCGTCCGTCCGTCCGTCCGTCCGTCCGTCCGTCCGTCCGTCCGTCCGTCCGTCTGTCTGTCTGTCTGTCTGTCTGTCTGTCTGTCTGTCTGTCTGTCTGTCTGTCTGTCTATCCGCCTACTTCTTTGTGCTCTCATGGTCGTTTCGTTAACTTGGTATGTACCAAAATTGGCATGCTATGACAAGAGTGTATGACGAATATAAGTGATAGGTCATGACATTAATGTCATGACATGCGTGCCATGTAGGTCATGACAATGACCATGCGGAAAAGATTAACACTCAAAAGCCACTGAAATGGGTTCTGACGTGGGTGCTAAGTGAAGGAAACACTAAAGGATGATGGTAGAAGTCGTAGTCATGACCATGACTAAGAAAAAATGACAATGACCCAGCGAAAAAAGATTAACACTCAAAAACCACTGGAATGGGTTCGGACGTGGGCACTAAGTTAAGGAAACACTAAAGGATGGTGGTAGAAGCCATAGTCATGAGCATGACTCAGTGAAAAAAAAATTAATACTCAAAAACCACTGAAATGGGTTCGGACGTGCGCACTGAGTGAAGGAAACACTAAAGGATTGTGGTAGAAGTCATAGTCATGACCATGCCTCAGCAAAAATGAGAATGACTCAGCGAAAAAAAGATTAACACTCAGAAACCAGTGGAATGGGTTCGGATGTGGTACTAAGTGAAGGAAAAGGCTAAAGGTTGATGGTCGAAGTCATAGTCATGAGCATGACTACGGCTTTCGCCTTAAGGGAGCTTCTACGGAAAGTCTACGGAAAGTGCCCTCTTTTATTTCTGATTGGATTCGAGCACAGCTTGATAGCGGTATGATAGCTGGAGCGGTCTTTGTGGACTACACCAAAGCCTTCGATAATATTAATCACTGTATTCTTTTTTCCAAACTCGAAAGCTATGGCATTACAGGTCCGGCATTAACCCTGATAAATATTATTTATCCGACAGGTACCAGTGTGTGTGTATTGAAGGTATATTGTCGTCTCATAAACTAATTAACGAAGGAGTGCCCCAAGATTCAATTCTTGGACCACTGCTTTTTTAACATATATTAATCACCTTCACTCTTATTTGAATACAGACCAATGTCTTTTGTACGCCGACGACACAACTATTATGGCTTCTGGTAACACATCTTCGGAACTAATTGCAAATCTTGACGCGTTGTTACGATCCTTAGAGGATTGGAGCCACATTTTTTCTATTAAAATTAATTCGTCCAAAACCAATTTTGTGGTATTCCATGCCCCTAAAAAAATTCATTCAGACTTATCAATACATATCAATAATGCTGCCATACCACAAACACGTCGTGCTACATTTCTAGGTGTGATCGTTGACTCGAATTTTAGGTTTAATTATCATGTCACCTGTGTAGTTAACAAAATTGGTTTTGGAATAAGAGCACTTATCAGAACACGACCATTTTTCAATTTAGATAAGTTACTCTCGATCTATTATGCATTTATACACTCCCATATTAATTATTGTATCACGTCATGGGGTAGTACGTACAGAACTCATCTTTCTAGGCGTATCTCTATGCAAAAGCAAGCACTAAGAATGATCACTTTCTCTTCATTTACTGAAGTAATGGGCCAACATCTGGGCCATTGTTCGAGTCACTGCATATCCTGCCCGTTGAGGGACTACATAAGTTTGACATCCTGGTTTTCCTTTTTAAAGCCATTAATAGATATGGATATGCTAATTTCCTTCCTGAAGACATAATTACTAACAATAATATGACGCGTTTTGCTCTGTCAAACAATTTATTGTTACCAAATGCACGGACTAATTACGGCAAGCAAACGACTACTTTCCTTGCCATATCTATTTGGAATAACCTATCTCCCCCGCTTATGTCACCGATGTAGTTTTATAAATTAAAAAAATGTTAAAGCAGCATGTGTTTGAATCCTTGAATCCTTAGCCATTCTGTATTGAACCTATCACTGTATATTTGTCTCTTCTGTTGCTTTTTATTATTTTTATTTTCTTTGTTTTCTTTTTTTCTACTTTTTTGTTTTCTATTTTGCAACTCGGACTGTTGTGTATACCCTTTTTTGATATACTCTATTCATGTTGCTGTATAGGAGGCCCTAATTGCAGTTTAGACTTTTGGGCCTCCTTCTGTATATACACTATGAGCCATGTAATGCAAATATGAAATAAACAACATGATTGATATAGGTGTAGCTAAAGGGACTCCTGAGGACTCATGAAATGAATGTCACGACATACGTGTCATGTAGGTCATGAAAGAGCCGCCTACGTCTTGGTGCTCTCATGGTCGTTTCGTTAACTTGGTAGGCTCCCCGCACACTTCTTTGCATAACATCGATACCCACAGGCCGTTGGATCAGGCGGCTTTTTTTCCTTTGAATTCCTTTTATTGTTTTGTTTTTTTATTTTCATTGTACCCACCCCTTCAGTAACGCCCTCTGGGTCTTCAGGGTATACTAATAAATAAATAAATAAATAAATAAATAAATAAATAAATAAATAAATAAATAAATAAATAAATAAATAAATAAATAAATAAATAAATAAATAAATAAAAAGGCAGGAATGCATTAGAGAATAAATAAAGCTTCAGCGATTTCCTGTCTCATTGTATCTTTACTTGCGTTAAGAGAGACATTTATTGTTAACCAGGAAGTAATGAAGTGCGCTAAAACGTCAGAACGCAGCCACATTTCGAGCGCTCGCCATCGCTTAATCTGCCTGACAAGAAATAAACTATTTAGTGAGTTCGGACGTCTAACCAGGCAACAGAAGTGTATGCTCAGGCTGTCATTCTACTTTGTTACGTAGCTATTTCGTGTCGGACTTTACCGAATGTGACCGTTTGCGAAGCCGCATCCTTGACATACGTTGTGAGTACGGCTACCACCGGCAGCAATGATCTTCTTTCATCCACTTTCATTTCCCCGTCACCATATAATTTCTAAATTTGAATTAAAACAATAATTTACCCTATGCTTTCCTTGGCTTCATACTATTGTGACTAGCGAAAATCGGGCGCTTCGGTTCACCTCCCGCCTTCGATATGTGTATTTATTTATTTATTTATTTATTTATTTATTTATTTATTTATTTATTTATTTATTTATTTATTTATTTATTTATTTATTTATTTATTTATTTATTTATTTATTTATTTATTTATTTATTTATTTATTTATTTATTTATACATACTGTTGATCCTCTGTTGAGGATCGTTACAGGGAGGGTACATGCATAAAGTGCTCAACACAAGCATACATTATACAATGGTCAACTAACAAATGACAGAATATTAATCGAAATGACTATCAATGAAAGTTTGAAAATGGCATATATCATTTGTCTGCACAGCTTCTTCTGGTAAGTTCCACAAGGGGGGGGGGGGGGTGGGGGGAGGGGAAGCGGGTATTTATTATACAGGTTGTCCCCACAATCATTCACCGAGATTTAAAAAAGAAGTGCAATTGCCTTACTCGAGGAAAACCTAGTGCATATTGTTTCCAGTACAATGGAGTAGCCGCCAGCAACTTTTCATGGTATGATTTAATTAGGCAATTGTAATTAATTATCTAACTCGAGATGTAAAATATTAATGCCCTAATGATCAGAGTATAAATGAGAAAAGTGTCGAGGAACATGAAAAACTCCCGGTGCAGCTTTCTGTTGCTGAATACGTGCTATATAAAAGTGTTTTTTTTTTTTCCGAGCGTGAAAGAATACACGCAAAATTGACGCGCTACTGGCCGCTCGAGGCACTCGGTGCAGTCGAAACATCACGCGTGTCTAGTTCTCTCCTCGGCCGGCGGCCCCCTCGTCCACGCGAATGTATGTAAAAAAGCAGAAAGACAAGCTGCCGTTATCCATTTTGATGTCATCGTAATGGGGAGGCCGCGTATAATCCCGAGGAGCAACGCGCCTACGTGGTCACAGCTTCGCTGGTCATCCACCGTCACAGAGTGGAATGGCTCATGATTTTTCAGGTTGCTCTACAATTTTCTTATTGACACTTTGATAATTAGGACAGCACTTCTCGAGCTAGATAATTAATTGTAATTACCTAGTTAATTCTCACTAACACAAAAAAATTACTGGCGGCTACTCACTGGAAACAATATGCACTATACGTATTTTCTTCGAGTAAGGCAACTGCTATTTTTTTTTAATTTTGTTGCATGATAGTTGGGACACCCTGCATATATATACACACAGAAAAAATATTACAGGCATCCGGCGCGCGTTTGAAAGAAAGGAAAATCTAAAGGAAACCTAAGCACTTATTAGTTGTGAATGCGAAAGCATTTTAATGTTCAGCTGAACGCCGCTAAGCGGTCCTTCGACTTATCAACTCCTCGCGGGCAAGATAGCGCTTGGTGCGTTATGACGCGATAGCCAGTCCCGGAGTCGGCGTCTTAGTCCCTGAGCAAATATTTCCGCATATGTACAGAGTCCTGAATATTTCGCTGCACGTGTTCGAAAAAAGGTTTTGCGCTCACTGCTGCACCGTTGTTGCTCAAATTTTGCAGAAGGATCGCATTTTGGAGTCGACTTCGTTAAATAATTGAAGAATTACAGACACATTAGCTTGCTTTCAGTACTGTATAAAATATTCGCCAAGATGATTTCCAATAGAATCAGGACAACACTTGACTTCAGCCAAGCAAGAGAACAGGCTGGCTTCAGGAAGGAATATTCTACGATGGATCATATCCATGTCATCAAACAGGTAATCTAAAAACCTGCGGACTACAATCAACCTCCCTACATGGCTTTTATTGATTATCAAAAAGGCATTTCATTCAGTAGAGATACCAGCAGTCATAGAGACATAGCGTAATCAAGGAGTACAGTAGGCATACGTGAATATCTTGGCAAATATCTACAAAGATTCCACAGTTACCTTGGTTCTCCACAAGAAAAGTAGAAAGTTACCAATCAAGAAAGGGGTCCAGGCAAGCAGACCGAATCTCTCCAATGCTATCACTGCATGCTTAGAGGAAGTGTCCAAGCTCTTAGACTGGGAAGGCTTAGCAGTGAGGATAAACGGCGAATATCTCAGCAACCTTCGGTTTGCAGATGATATTGTCCTATTCAGCGACAATGGGGACGAGTTACAACAAATGATTGAGGACCTTAAATGAGAAAGTGTAAGAATTGGGTTGAAGATGAATATGCAGAAGACAAAGATAATGTTCAATTGCCTGGAAAGCGAACAAGAATTCAGGATCGCCAGTCAGCCTCTAGACTCTGCAAAGGAGTACGTTTATCTAGGTAAATTATAATCACAGGGAACTCTGATCATGAGAAGGAAATTTATAGAAGAATATAATTGGGTTGGAGTGCATGCGTCAGGCATTGTCTTTTACCGTGAAGAACACATTGATTCCGAATCAGCATGGATTCATCACCGGCCACTCCATTATCACAAATCTCGTAAGCTCCATGACGCAGATCTCTGCGCCGGTACTTCAAAGGGGGCAAGTAGACACAATATAATGTGACCTCAGCAGAGCTTTTGATGTGGTAAGCCACTCACCGCTTCTCATCAAGCTTACGCACTTTGGTGTTGACTCGTCAATTGTAAATCTCTTGCAGAGTTATCGTATCGATAGATTATGTTTTGTTAACGTCAACGGCCAAACGTCTTCTTCTTACATGGTAACTAGCGGCGTCACTCAAGGATCGGTGTTAGGACCACTCCTTTTTTTGAATTTTATTAATGACGTTCTTTCCGCCATTCGGAAGTCTTCATTCCTTCTATATGCCGATGATCTCAAGACATTTAAGGCAATTCATACTGTTGATGACTGTCGCATCCTGCTGTCTCACCTGTTTTCGTTTTCTAAATGATGCACAGATAATAACCTAACCTTGAATGCTGCTAAGACCAAAATCGTGATTTTCAACCGCAAAGCAGCAAGCATTTCTTTTATTGCGATAGAAATTATATGGACACTCAAAAGCAGATTCTCACGGCGACGTCGCCGTCGCCGTGAGGTTCCGTATGACGTCAATGGAGATGAAATCGTCGCCGCGCGCCGCCGAACGCTGTATGTGCGAGTGAAAGGGTGCGAGGGGCGCGCGCTTTCACGGGGAGTGAACGCACCGCGGAGAACAAACACGCGTTCTGCGCCGTGCTCTCTTAAGGGCTGCAGAAGTAGGCGTCTCTTTCCTCCTTTACAATCACCATATATGTAGAGCAAACGCGCCTTCTTCCGACGCGCGAGAGGCCGTGGGGGAGGGGGGGAGGGGGAGGGAAGAGAGGCGACGTTTAGCTGCGGCACCAAGTGCCTATCTATATAAAAAAATCACAGCATATCCACGGGGTGAATGATGATGAGTGGGCGAAGCTCCGGAGGGAATCATCGGATCTCCCGCTTAAGGGGACGCTAGCACAAACGCGTTAGAAACGTGCAGTACTCTCTAGTAAGGGGGAGCGGCCACAGCGTCTTACGCAGCCATTTACACATGCCGGAACGTGCACCGCGTTTGCCGACGCCATCACATGACTGCTGAGAGAGTATACCCCTCGTATTCATAAACGCTCCTCGACTTGAACTTGACTTGCCACCGCCTTGGGCAGCGCGTTCGAAACGCGTTGAAGGTAAGGCGGAGAGGCCACAGCGTCTTACACCAGCTTCTTACACGGGCCGTAACGCGCTAGCACAAACGCGTTAGAAACGCGCTAGAAACGCGGCCTTTCGTTAATGTTGGGTATTTATTGCCATCGTGGTGCGTGTGTCTATGTGCGCTTCGTGGCGTAGTGATTATCGCCGCGCGTTCGGAAGCGAGGGGTCCCTGGTTTGATTCCGCGCTACGGACACAACTTTCGGAATTTTTTTTTTCATAAAACGCCGGAAGCGTTCTCCGGAAGCCGGAAGCTGGCTTCCGGAACCGGAAGCGGAACCGGAACCGGAACCGGAAACGGAAGCGGAACCGGAAGTGGAACCGGAAGCGGAAGTCGGCTTCCGGTTATACTATACGTATACATATATATGTATATATGGGTATACATACATATACGGACACACAACGCCATCTATTAAGCAATTCATAAAATCTCACCAGGCACTACCTTGGAGGTAAACAATGGCTGCTACTGGGAATGAGAGACAGCAGAAGTCGGCTTTTAGCTAACACTTACACTTCTACTTCTACTAACGTTTCATACTGGAACATGCCAATGGCTGCTAATGGGGAATGAGAGACAGAAGAATTCGGCTTTTAGTTAACGCGCACGCTGCGAATTTTTTATTGTTCAACAACGCACAGGAGAAATCTCCCACCGGCACCACCTTGCAGGTCAAAGCGTAAGACTGGTTACGCACTACGACTACGACGAGGGACGAACGGGTGCCGCTTTAAGGAGCTTCGCCCCTAAAACGTTGTGAGGCGAGAAGGTGGCAAAGACTTCCGACGCTGCTCGACGAGTGTCCCGTTCTGATGTCGTCGAAAACCTCCGAGCCGCCCCCAGAGGCTCGTGCAACAGTCACCAACGCCGCACGCGTTTTGTGCGAACGCGGGCAGAACGCCGACGGCGTCGACAACAGTTCTGCGTGTTGCCGGTGCTGCTGCATTTCCAAGTTTATACAGCTGATAAAGCTACTATCATTACTCCGTATAGCTCTCTACAAATTTGCTATCGCAATTGATGTTTCGCCTTTCTGGTGAAACTGCGACAACTTTTTTATTATTGAGTAGATTCTGTATAATTGTGGGAGGTCCGTGAGATCAGTGATCTCGGTGTAATTTTTCATACAACCTTACACTTTTCAGCTCACACTAAACGCATTGCAATGCGGGGTATGCGCACTATTGGCTCTGTTTGCCTACTATCCAGAGAATTCAATTCTCCTGCACCGTTCCGCAAGTTCTACACAACAATCTGTCTTCCTCAACTTGAATACGCGTCGATCATCTGGAACGGCATTTCTAGATCCAACAGTGACATTACAGATCGGGTCCAGAAAACGGTTCTAAGCATATATCATCCCCACTTTGCTAACACGAACGCTGGGCCTTGCTCTAGCACTGCTGGATTATTCCCTTTGCCCTTACTTCGCTGCCGACGTAATCGCGCTGACCTTCTGTTTCTTTTCAAACTCCTTCAGGGTATCCTCATGGGCCCCGAACTCCTCAGTTGTATTATGTTTCGTAGTCCGCGCAAGATAACCAGAGAACACAGACCTTTCCATGTTGCTGCCTGTCGCCACCAACACTCAACCGTCCAGAGAATACAAAGTCTTTATAACGCCCAGTTTCATGACCATGATATTTTTCACAACTCGCTGTCATTGTTCTGTTCTGAGCTTTCCGTCGTTAATTGTGTCTTCGTTTCACACATTGTTCAACTTCCCTTCTCCTCTTCTTCTTAGGTATGCATTTTGCGCCTAGTTGTATGCACACTCGTCTTTTCAAGATTATTTTTTATTCTTGTTCTTTATTTATTTTTTACTGATATTACCCTGCTGTACTTTTTTCTTGTTATACTATGTATGCGTGCGCCAGCACTTAGACCTCATGGTTGTTATGGGCACAATAAATGATTGATTGATGGATTGATTGATATTATTATTTATTTAGAAAATACTGCCAATCCCGTAGGCATTATTGCAGGTAGGGCACAAGGTCAAACAATAAACATAGTGAAGTCATAGTAGTAATGTAAAAATACAAAATACAAACACAGAAACCCAGTATAACAAACATAATAAGTAGCAACATCAAACTAAGAAGTATAAAGAGGGGTAATATGTATATCTATACAGTCCAGCAGTATTTTACAAAGGAATTGCAAAGAAGGTTAGCAAGCCACTAGTAACAACAAGTGAAGAAGGTGTGCAACAGTTAAATTTCATAACTGAGAATTTAGTAAGTAATTTTCAAGAAGTGACAAAAAATGTGTAATTGACAAGCTATTGGTGACATTGAAAGGTAAACCATTCCACTGCCTTATGGCTAGCGGAAAAAAGGAGTATTTAAAACAGTCAGTTTTAAGACGATATTCCTGTAGGGTGTATGAATGCTTAAGTCGTGTTATTCTAGTGTTTGCGATGGCAACGTACTTGGAACTGTTAACATTTAACTTGTTATGAATTATCTGGTGCAGTAATTTCAACCGAGCGAGTGTGGCTCGGTTTTGGATTGGGAGTATTCCGGCAGTTTTTAGCAGAGCACTTGCAGAATCTTAAAGTCGATATTTATTGAAGATGAATCTAATTGATTTTCTTTGTACTCCCTCTAGCATGTTAATTAATTTGTTAGTCGACGGAAACCAAGATAAGATAGCGTATTCTAATGTTGATCTGACAAGTGCATTATAAGCTAGTAATTTAGTTTCTCGTGGGGCTTGACGTAGACGCCGCTAAGAAAAGTCGGCTTAGTGCTGTTGAAGTAATATGATTAACATGGGAGATCCATCTCAGGTCGGACGTTTGTGTTAGACCGAGATACTTGTGCTCTGTGACTGCTGTTAAGGGGGCATCGTTTATGGTGTAAGGGAACTCCTGTGCATGGTGTTTTCTTGTTATTCTCAAAGGAACTGTTATTTTCTTGTTATTCTCAAAGAGCACTGCACGGGCTCGGGCTTACCCGAAAGCCCGGGCCCGGCCCGGCCCACGGGTCGCCCGGCCCCCGCACGTAGCTCTACGATTCACTTCTTCAGCAGCGGTTCGTACCTTGCGAGGAGACGCCATAACGTGTATCGAAGAGGTACCCAGAATACGTGGCGCACAACTAACATCGGGATCGCCTTGATTGCGCACCTCGTCTGAATCGCATCGCGTCTGAATCGCATCTCGACGCACGCGGCAGTTGCAGGCACGTTAACTAGATGGCGCCACCATACTGGCGGAGGCTCGGGTCGTCTGCGCCTGCGCGCCGGCCTATAGGGCGCGTATAAAGGGAATTTTTCTTCTGCCTGTTAGCAAGCGCTTGCATGGCTCAATGGTAAAGTATCCGACTCCCGCGCAGCGGGCCTGCGTTCGATCCCGGCGGAGAGCGGGGACTTTTTTTCGGATTTCCGGCGATAGCGGTTACGGCCAAACGCCGGCGGCGGCATCATCGCGGCCAGAAACGGCTATTCACCCTTTTCGCGGAGCAGTTTGTTTTAGAAAAACGAGATGGCGCTTACGGCGGCGTGCCATACGTCTCCAACTAATACCGCTCCTATCTTGGTTCTGTGTGATCAGCTGTCGGAAATGCAACTGAGCTTTCGCTAACGCACGGTGCTCCAATCAGGCTAGATTGAATGGTGTGGATTGAAGACGTGTGCAGTAGCTGGCTGCAAAAATAGTGACTGGCATGTTAAGGAATGGAACGAATCTGTGTGGCCAAGTTCGCGGACCGCGGCTGCAACTGTCGGAAGGTGTTACCGGCACTTCGAGATGTACGGCTTTCCTCGAGGATACACAAAATTGCTCATCTGCCAGCATTGTATCGCTAACTTCAAAGAAAGGGCTTCTGCCCCAGAACGTCGGCAAGGGTAAGTACCACTCGTTAAACAATGACAAAGGGAGTAGCGCCACTTGTTGTCATAGTAAGTTTCGCGCACGTTATTTATATACACATATCCCAAATGACAGGAAAACTTACGCCCACTCTATCGCCGACGTATCAAGAATAAGTGAATGGGCGCACACTTGAATATATGCGCACTTTATACGCACAATAAATGACGGACTACACCGATGACGCACGAATGGCCGAAGCTGAATGTTTCATGACGCTCCACAAGTGTAAGCGAGTTACTAGCAGTAATATATATTTGCTACAAGGTATTACAATGTACAAAACAGCTACGTTTCAAGCCTTGTGCGCAGCAAGAACAAATCTATCGGAACTGAGCACACCCGCGAGCGATTAGGCAGAAAATAATCAGATAGTGGCCTCACCGAGGAACTTCACTGAGTCAGAAACTGACAAGCCGCTGCTTCAATATATTTGCCAAATAAAGAACACGAATCAAAACACACTAATCCTGATTGAATTCATGAGCGGAATGTTTGGATAGCTTGGAATACATATTTAGCCCCGCTTATAGAAAAAAGCACCATATACGCTGTTTGCGCCGTTTAGATATAGCTTAATCAGTTCCGAAAATGTTTTTGCATGTTCTCTGAAGCTGTGCCCAAAGCTTTGTGTGGTCCGCAAAGTCACCGTCTACGATATCTCCAAAAACAGAGGTTTTCTAAGCCGCTCCGGCGTCACACACTTCCATTGTAAACAAGGAGGCAACGGAGGCAGTTGAGGCAAGCAATGGACGCGTCACCACGTGATCGAACATGGCAGCGCCCACGGGATCACCGTGAAAAGGGTCAATTGGAATGAGCCCGTAACAGCTTACGCTGTAAAACATCTTTCTTACAAAATTTCCACTGAAATGTCGCAAAATGACGTGTACAATGCAATGCTTTGGCTCACTAACAATGGAATTGTTGTCAATACCCAAAAACTTGTTTATTTTCGCTCTCCACTCAAAACTACTGTAATTAACATGCCTCTCTACTTACGTGAGTCGAACTGTGTTTCTTGTAAATGTGCGCCTATTCCATACGTGGATTGTGTTAAATATCTTGGAATATCTTTCGATCCTACCTTAACTTGGCAACATCCCGTATCACTTATTTGTTCAAAACTGAGGTCAGTCGCACGGCTGTTTTGTGCCACTGTCTGTAAAGAAAATGATTGTACATGCATGTTACACTGTGTTGAGATACGGGATTACCGTCTTCGGCTTCTCCTGGAGATGCAGGATATACCGAAATATAAAAAAGTATTCTTAAAAATGGTACCTACAATTTCCCAATAGTAACAGCTGCAAATATCTTTCGTGAACTTGGTCTACCGAATTTTCAATCTTTGCTCATCGTTGTCGTCAAACATTATTGGAATTCCGCATTCAAACAAAACAATACCACCACAAGGAAACTTCGAAAACACGTCCGTTATGTGGTTCCTCGTTCAGCCACAAGTTATGGTGCAGCCAGACGCTGTGCATATGTACGGGGCATTTTTAACAAGCCACCCGATGAAATATTTAACGCGACTTCGAAAATTACGCTGAAAGAGTTTTAACAGCGAAGCTGTACTAGCTAACCGTAAAAAGTGCCACGTGCTGCCGCAAAACCTCGCCGAGCTATGACGTCACTGCGTTGCCTAGCAACCACCTCGCGGAGCGGCGTGTGCCTCGCCTTCTCTCCGTGCCGTGCACATGTTGCCTTGAAATGGGACGTTAAGGAGAGGGAAGAAGAGCATGTGCGCGGCGCGCGCAATGCTCGGGACAAGGAAAGAGAAAATGAGAGCGAGACAGAGAAAGAAAGAAATTGTAGCAGCACCAACGAGGCAACGCGCAGAGATGCTGCCGACACCGCCCGTGTTGCCTAGCCGCGCATGCGCCGAAGCAATAGCGATGACGTCACCTTGCGTTGCCTAGTAACCGCCGGCGCAGGTGCGCGCTCGCTTCGCCCGACCACGGCCGGGCTCGACTGGCGCACTGGCGCGCGCGCTCGCTTCTTAAGCGAGCGCGCGTGTCTGTGTCGAGCCCGGCCGTGGCCCGACACAGACAAGGCTCCGCCGAGCACCCGCCAACTGCACGCTACTGCGCATGCACCGTGACGTCATCCCGGCGTGTCGTACGCTGCGCGCCGCCCGTACACTAGGCATAGCTTTCGCCCAGTGTGCATGCGCTTGGCCCCGGAGTTAGCCATAAAAGGAGCCGCGCCTAGTCGTCTCAACTTTCGCTAGATATCGAGCGGCTAGCCTCCAACGCATTCGGCGTCGGCAAGCAACAGCGTTCTTGCCTCTGCGTTAACCTTGGTTAGCCTGCCTGCGTTTGTGGCATGCCAGGGACGCTGTCGCTCGTAGGCGCCGACGCCTCCAGCGCTAGTCACGCGAAATGTCGCGAAAGGGAAGGTGCCTCGAAAATGATCGCTCGAGAATACCTTCCCTACATGCGTAGTTAAGCTAAACCAAGTTAAGACCTAGCATCAACCACGTTAATACTTAACAGTAGCAGCGAGTAATACTTGAGGATTGACAGTTTAGCTTGCCTAAGCTTTGCACGACCGAGTGCAAACTTGCCCGTTTTTTGAAGGAGCTATGGTGAAACTAACTTCCACAACACTTTGGCATGGTAATATTTATTGCTACAATTTGCTTAAATAGAATAATCAAATGTTATCTTGTGCTTCTTTTCCACTTCTTGTGATTTCTGTTTGTTTTTCTTTGTTCTCCATGTGTCATCGATGTTTGTATTTCATTCACCACATTCTATCATGTTCATAGGCACGTCCTATTCGTAAGCCAACTGAGGCTTAGAGCGGCCTATTTGTGTTGTTCTTGCATTTTTGGGCAATAAATATTATTATTATTATTATTATTATTATTATTATTATTATTATTATTATTATTATTATTATTATTATTATTATTATTTGGTTTGTAATGTATGTGTGCGCCAGCACTCAGACCTTAGGGTTGTTCCTGGGCACGTTAAATAAACATGATTAAACATTATTATTATTATAGAAGAATAGTATACATCCCAAAAATATTTAATGATTTGTCTGATGAATTCTTTTCTGCAACTTCAAAAAAACTGTAGAAGAAATTATTGACGAAACGTTGAATTATTGTTTCCATTCGTTATTTATGCGTTTGTATCTTTTTTTGCAACGTCATTGTCTGTTAACGTGTAATTACTACCAACTATTTGTCTGAAAGATGTTAAAAATGAGTTAATATGTAAATATGTAACCACATCGCTGTACCGACTCTGCCCCGGGCCTAGTCACACAAGTCCTCATGGACTTAGATAGGCCCGTTTCTTTGTATTGCTATTGGATGTGTATCAATGAATTATTATTATTATTATTATTATTATTATTATTATTATTATTATTATTATTATTATTATTATTATTATTATTATTATTATTATTATTATTATAGACGTCTTCTTCGTACATGGTAACCAGCGTCGTTCCTCAAGGATCAGTGTTAGGACCACTCCATTTTTTATTTTTATTAATGACGTTCTTTCCGCCATTCGGCATTCTTCATTCCTCCTGTATGCCGATGACATAAAGATTTTTAAGGCAATTCACACTGTTGATGACTGTCGCATCCTGCAGTCTGACCTGCTTTCTTTTTCTAATGGTGCACAGACAATAACCTCACCTTGAATGCTGCTAAGACCAAAGTCATGACTTTCACCTGCAAAACAGCAAGCATTTCTTTTTCTTATTCAGTAGATTCTGCACCATTGTGTAAGGTCCGTGAGATCAATGATCTTGGTGTACTTTTTGATACAACCTTACACTTTTCAGCACACACAAAACGCGTTGCAATGCGGGGCATGCGCACGCTTGGCACTGTTTGCAGACTGTCGAGAGAATTCAATTCTCTTACACCGTTCCGCAAGTTGTACACAACAATCTGTCTTCCTCAACTTGAATACGCGTCGGTCGTCTGGAATGGCGTTTCTAGATCCAACAGTGACATTATAGATCGGGTCCAGAAAAAGTTTCTATCTACTTCGCTGCCGACGTAATCGCGCTGACCTGATTTTCCTTTTCAAACTTCTTCACGGTATCCTCATGTGCCCCGAACTCCTCAGTTGTACCACATTTCGTATTCCGCGCAAGATCACGAGAGAACACAGACCTTTCCATGTTGCTGCCTGTCACCACAAACACTCAACCGCCCATAGAATACAGAGTCTTTATAACGCCCACTTTCATGACCTTGATATTTTTCACAACTCTCTGTCTTTGTTCTGCTCTCAGCTTTCCGTTGTTGTGTCTTATTTTCACATATTGTTCAACTTCCCTTCTCCTTTTTATTATGTATGCATTTTGCGCCTTCGGTCATGTATGTACACTTTTCTTTTCAAGATTGTTATTTTTTTATTCTTTTTTTTTTCACTGATACTCCCCTGCTGTATTTCTTTTTCTATGTATACGTGCGCCAGCACCTAGACCTCACGGTTGTTCCTGGGCACGATAAATAAATGATTGATTGATTGATTATTATTGGAAAAGGATCGACAAGAATCAAGTTTGTGCTAATAGTTTAGAAGGTTGTTATTTACGTTCGCGCGCCTATGCTCTCGAAAACAATGTCGACTAAACGATAGCTAGCAGGTAACTTGTCACTGTGGCAGCAAAGGCGACACATGTACAATTGAAAGTCGCGCAGCTCTCAATAAAACGGTTTCGTGGAGAGCTGGGCCCTGGATTCATCATTTTTTTTTCACGAGACAAAAACTAGAAAGGCTGTCTCATGCGAGAGAAAAATTTATCCCAAAGATAAACAAACGATTGACACGGCAGACGCTTCATTAATGATCATCGCACTGTTATCGGAGAAAAAAAATGCGGGATTACGCTTTTATCTGTGGTCATTCGGTGCTCTGTGGTAACACAGAGAATAAAGAGATGGAAGCCATTACAGCAATGGACTGATGCCCGTTAAGATGATTTTCAGTTTAATGACCCCTTCTATGAAGCAAACAGCCGCGCCGCATTGAAGAAATAACGGCTCAGATTCCAGCAAGCGAGCCCTTGAGGGGCGACAGAGCTTTGTACGAGAAAAGGTTAGGGAAATACAATGAAGTCTTCGCAGATCGGACCAGCGGGGTGGGGAAGGCGCGGACAATACAGCAGTCTAAGCAGCCCCGCGCAAGAATAACATTTCGATCGTGCAGTGCGATATCGCCACCGGACGACACAAAAAGAGAAAGGATTGTGAGAAAAGACAAATGATTTAGACTGCGCCCAGAATGGCTGCTTTGCTGAGGAGGAAAAAATAATAACCAAAGGGCTGCGACGGCATTAGGAGCGTATCGATGGATTTCGCGCGGCCGCCTCGGCGACAATGCAGCCGGCGACAGTTTCCGGCTCGCGACTGAAACCACGGCTCATCGCGGAACCAGCGCGAGGATATCGTGCTTTGTGCTGGCTCTCTGCTCTTGGATTCACTTTTCCCACGTGCGTGCCGATACCTTTTATAAACACGTGAAAGAGAGAGAAGAGGCGGTGGCCTCGTATGAATGTTCGCCGAATTCGCTCTAGAACCAGACATGCGTCCTGCTTCGACGAAGCATCCATGGATCGCAGTTGCGCTATTGTGGAGATGGGCAGTTCACGATTGTTTACGTTTTCTTTATGTTTTCGATATGCAAAAAGTGGCAAGAAAGAAAGCACGACACTTCGATCCTGGCATCAAGCGCCTTATTCGAACTAACTGCGGAAAAAGTGTTTAGCTTAGTGACGAATCACTGAATCCTTGCTGGAGTATTGATACCACCTTAACAAAGAACGGCGCCCCTATTAAAGGCAATCTCCGGGCGAACAACGCAGATTTCTTAGTGTGTGCAGGGGAATACACTGCTACTTTTAAATGGCGGCGTTGCCACCTGCCATTTTTAAATGAAAACGTGTTAAGAATCTTTGTAAATGCCTGAGCTCCGACTGCCGAATGAACCTGCTTTTGCCTCGAACGAAACCGATAACTTTCCTTCTTTCTTCTTGAGGTTCTTCGTGATGCTTGGCGGAAGACTAAAATATTTGCATTTTGCAAACTACAAGGCGTAGTCTATAGAGAGTAAAGTGTGCACTAGGGGAAATTCTGCGCGTACTTCAACGTGCTTAATGCATTGTGGGCACTGTATGAAACTACCATAAATGCCGTTGGAGCCCTTAACAGGTCCATTAGAACAGTAAATGAAATTTTAGAATCGCAAGTAAACGACTTTAAAGCATTTATGTTTGAATGTGTAGGCACTCACGCCGGAGGCACGTTACGATGAGAATCAGCCGTTGAAGGTACGTTTCTTAGTTCAGAAGGCACCTTCACAACCATCAGTATAACCTGACAATATTATAAATAAGTGGGTGCGAGTTCAACGCCTTTGGAGCCTCCTCAGAAGCTGACCGGGCCTTCACGTGGCCTGCCACCAACGAAGCTTGGGTCAACACCCCGGCCGTTCCCGTGACCTTCGCCAATGGACACAAGGTCTTTTGTACCGGTTACTCCTGGATTTTATCTAGGAAACAGGCCTGTATATCTTTATTTAGTTATGCCACAGGGTCTACTTACACACAAAAGAAAAAAATGACAGCAGATCCACGAGGTGAATGATGATGAGTGGGCGAAGCTCCGGAGGGAATCATTGGATCTCCCGCTTAAGGGGACGCTAGCACAAACGCGTTAGAAACGTGCAGTACTCTCTAGTAAGGGGGAGCGGCCACAGCGTCTTACGCAGCCATTTACACATGCCGGAACGTGCACCGCGTTTGCCGACGCCATCACATGACTGCTGAGAGAGTATACCCCCCGTATTCATAAACGCTCCTCGACTTGAACTTGACTTGCCACCGCTTTGGGCAGCGCGTTCGAAACGCGTTGAAGGTAAGGTGGAGAGGCCACAGCGTCTTACACCAGCTTCTTACACGGGCCGTAACGCGCTAGCACAAACGCGTTAGAAACGCGCTAGAAACGCGGCCTTTCGTTAATGTTGGGTATTTATAGCCATCGTGGTGCGTTTGTCCATGTCCGCTTCGTGGCGTAGTGGGCTAACGCCGCGCGCTCGGAAGCGAGGGGTCCCTGGTTCGATTCCGCGCTACGGACACAACTTCGGAATTTTTTAGGGGCGAAGCTCCTTAAAGCGGCACCCGTTCGTCCCTCGTCGTAGTCGTAGTGCGTAACCAGTCTGAGAAAAAGTTGTCGCAGTTTCACCTGAAAGGCGAAGCATCAATTGCGATAGCAAATTTGTAGAGAGCTATACGGAGTAATTATAGTAGCTTTATCAGCTGTATAAACTTGGACATGCAGCAGCACCGGCAACACGCAGAACTGTTGTCGACGCCGTCGGCGTTTTGCCCGCGTTCGCACAAAATGCGTGCGGCGTTGGTGACTGTTGCCGGAGCCTCTGATATAAATAGGCACTTGGTGCTGCAGCTAAACGTCGCCTCCCTACCCTCCCCCCCCCCCCCCCCCCCCCCCCATGGCCTTTTGCGCGCCGGAAGAAGGCGCGTTTGCTCTACATATATGGTGATTGTAAAGGAGGAAAGAGACGCCTACTTCTGCAGCCCTTAAGGGAGCACGGCGCAGAACGCGCGTTTGTTCTCCGCCGTGGGTTCACCCCCATGAAAGTGCGCGTCCCTCGCGCCCTTTCACTCGCACATATAGCGTTCGGCGGCGCGCGGCGGTGGCGCTGAGCCGTGCTCCCTCAAGGGCTGCAGAAGATAGCGCCAACCTTTCCCTTTCCCTCAAGAACCACTTATCATCATCATCATCATATCATCATCGCGCGGCGACGATTTCATCTCCATTGACGTCATACGGAACCTCACGGCGACGGCGACGCCGACGGCAGAAATCTGCTTTGGAGTGTCCATATAATTGCTATCGCAATAAAATGAGAAAAAAAAATTCCGAAGTTGTGTCCGTAGCGCGGAATCGAACCAGGGACCCCTCGCTTCCGAGCGCGCGGCGTTAGACCAATACGCCACGAAGCGGACATGGACACACGCACCATGATGGCAATAAATACCCAACATTAACGAAAGGCCGCGTTTCTAGCGCGTTTCTAACGCGTTTGTGCTAGCGCGTTACGGCCCGTGTAAGAAGCTGGTGTAAGACGATGTGGCCTCTCCGCCTTACCTTCAACGCGTTTCGAACGCGCTGCCCAAAGCGGTGGCAAGTCAAGTTCAAGTCGAGGAGCGTTTATGAATACTGGGGGTATGCTCTCTCGGCAGTCATGTGATGGCGTCGGCAAACGCGGTGCACGTTCCGGCATGTGTAAATGGCTGCGTAAGACGCTGTGGCCGCTCCCCCTTACTAGAGACTACTGCACGTTTCTAACGCGTTTTTGCTAGCGTCCCCTTAAGCGGGAGATCCGATGATTCCCTCCGGAGCTTCGCCCACTCATCATCATTCACCCCGTGGATATGCTGTGAATTTTTTTTCTCATTTTTCTCAGACTGGTTACACACTACTACTACTACTACGACGGGGACGGAACGGGTGCCGCCATAAGGAGCTTCGCCCCTAAAAAAAAAGAGATGGCGTAAAACCTGTGGTGCGGCCCGCAGAGGCGGTGACGATTGCGTGGAGAGCTGTTCCAAAGTATCACTGGAATCGGAAAAGCATATGACGGGAAAAAATTTATTGAATATAACGTGGAGCATGTCGTGCGTGCCGCGGCCAGTGTCGAAGAATTCTGCTTCATGCAATTTGCATTGTGACTCTGAAACGATGTACTGATCTACTGGGCTTATATTATTTTTCGGAGCAGTTCCTCTATAGTTTTTAATGTGTCGACTAGAACGAATAATAACGAGCTAACGAGCAAGTTAGCGCTCCCTATTTTTGCACTACTAGAGAGTGCGAAGTGGGGAAGAACGGGGCGCTGCACAAAAATGACATCACACTGTTTATCATGCACTTAACGAAAATAAGCGTGTCGAATGCTAAGAGGAACATCATAACAAAGTGAAATTAAGACGACCTTCCTTGTGCGTAGTACATATATGAAGGATTTTAATTTTTAACCATCGATCAACATTCAGCACATACTTCGGATAAAGAACAAATGAAAATAAGGACAGTTAGATTACTCACTAAGCAACAGCATTTCATTCCTGCGAACCGTTCAGACTTCTCAACTGTCAGCGAACACTCGCCGTTTCTTTTTTTTTTTTCTGAGTTACACACCTATCCTCCACCCTGGCTGCTCCATAAAAAAATGTACGCTGACTCTCTGTGCGCCTGTTTGCTGCCTGCACTGCGTCAAGGAGCAGAGCTTTCGTTCTCAGGGGAAGACAAACGCAAGCATAACAGTGCTGATGAAGCCAAAACGAAGCACGCAATATTTAGGGCTATCCAAGCCGTAGCACAATATCGTGACTGTTGCGATCAGTGCGCAGAATGTCATGTGAAGTCACGAGCCAGGCGACAGCGAGTCGGCGACTGTGGCTATTATGAAAAAGCATTCGCTTGTGTCTGGTCGTTCGTACAGCTGCAGGGCGGACGATACGGCAGAGGACTTGTACGTGTGACACTAGCAGAAGGGACAAGAATACATCGCGCAAATAGTGGACACCGTACCTTCCAGTAGTGTTTGTACAGCTACCTGCTCTGTCGTGAAATCTGATACGTGCGGATCGACATCAGAACGTCCTTATCGCCTGTAGAAATGTACCACAAAACTCGGTGCTCGAATGACCCATTGAACGAAATGCGGCTCCACTAACGTGAAACCTGGGGAGATGCGAAGCATGCAGTGATGCACCGCTAATGGGCTCATGCTGCCTTAAGCAATGGCTCATAACCTCGTAAACGCGGCCTCTCCATTACGACGACGAAGAGAAGTGAAATTCTACGCTGGAATGATGAGCGGTAACGCAGCCAGCTGTGGAAGACGACGACGACGAACGCGGGAGCAGTGGCACGAGCGCGTGCCCAGCGCGAGCACGAACCGCTTGCTTCAACGCAGCCAGCTGTGGAAGACGACGACGAACGCGGGAGCAGCGGCACGAGCGCGTGCCGAGCGCGAGCACGAGCCGCTTGCTTCAACGCAGCCAGCTGTAGAAGACGACGACGAACGCGGGAGCAGCGGCACGAGCGCGTGCCGAGCGCGAGCACGAGCCGCTTGCTTCAACGCAGCCAGCTGTGGAAGACGACGACGAATGCGCGAGCAGCGGCACGAGCCGCTTGCTTCAACGCAGCCAGCTGTGGAAGACGACGACGAACGCGGAAGCAGCGGCGCGAGCGCGTGCCGAGCGCGAGCACGAACCGCTTGCTTCAACGCAGCCAGCTGTGGAAGACGACGACGAACGCGGGAGCAGCGGCACGAGCACGTGCCGAGCGCGAGCACGAGCCGCTTGCTTCAACGCATCCAGCTGTGGAAGACGACGACGAACGCGGGAGCAGCGGCACGAGCGCGTGCCGAGCGCGAGCACGAGCCGCTTGCTTCAACGCAGCCAGCTGTGGAAGACGACGACGAACGCGGGAGCAGCGGCACGAGCGCGTGCCGAGCGCGAGCACGAGCCGCTTGCTTCAACGCAGCCAGCTGTGGAAGACGACGACGAATGCGGGAGCAGCGGCACGAGCCGCTTGCTTCAACGCAGCCAGCTGTGGAAGACGACGACGAACGCGGAAGCAGCGGCGCGAGCGCGTGCCGAGCGCGAGCACGAACCGCTTGCTTCAACGCAGCCAGCTGTGGAAGACGACGACGAACGCGGGAGCAGCGGCACGAGCGCGTGCCGAGCGCGAGCACGAGCCGCTTGCTTCAACGCAGCCAGCTGTAGAAGACGACGACGAACGCGGGAGCAGCGGCACGAGCGCGTGCCGAGCGCGAGCACGAACCGCTTGCTTCAACGCAGCCAGCTGTGGAAGACGACGACGAACGAGGGAGCAGCGGCACGAGCGCGTGCCGAGCGCGAGCACGAGCCGCTTGCTTACGTACAATTACGACGTTTACGACAGGACACGCCGACAGCCCGGGCGCATAAGGTGGTGCTTTGCACCTAAAAGAAAAAAATTAAAACCCAGGAAGCACGAGGTACATATATATAATTTTCTTTAAGTATACTTTAGTGTACACACACTAAAGTATTTAACCGTTCATTGGTAGCACTCGGGTATAAAGTCTTGCCACCGAGCCCGCTATATCATTCACCATCGTTCCTTGCTGGGTTTGCTGAGGTGCTCTGGATGAGAATGCATAGAGGAGAGTGTCACTTGGACGGTCTTAGGATACTCCGCCTCGCACTGCCACTTGGTATACACCATGGCTTGATAAGCGGCTAAAGAATGCGCTTCGCCTGCTACATACCGCGGGTCATCTCCCCATTCGATCGGTTTGGCTATACACCAGCGGTTCCTGCGGACAAGGAAGGCTATCTTTTATTGCGATAGCAATTTTATGGACACCCCAAGCGCATTACTGCCGTCGCGGTCGTCGTCACCGTGAGATTCCGTATAAAGTCCAACGGCGATAAAATCGTCGCCGCGCTCCGTGCGTTGTGTGTGCGAGTGAAGGCTTGCGAGGGTGAGCCGGCAACCGCAGCTTAATCTCTCGCACGCGACAGAGGTAGCCGGCCGGAAGCGCACGCTGTTCGTTCACGCGCGAGGAACGGGGAGGAAGCGACGGAGATGGAGGGAGGGAGGGGGGGGGGGGGGGGCGTTTTGCTTACGCGGCTGCTACTCACGGAGCTATCTTGAAAGCGATCTGCGACGCGGCTGAAGTGTGCGCCCGCGGCGGCCTCATCTTCAAGGCGATCTGCGATGGGACAAAGTGCATTGGCCGAATGCCGGTAGCTTCGTATGCGCTGCACTTTCGACGTTTAGTTCGCGTAGAAGCGAGAGCCAGCGCGAAGGTCAACTTGCTCGCTGCCGCTGGCGCATTTTGTCACTCCAGCGTTTTCACGAGTTTCCGCGGTCATCGAGCAAGATGTATTCATATTTACCTGTGCGCGCGTGACACCATGCTTGTTTATTTATCTAGTAAGCGAATATTTACAACCTTATACGGGCTATAAAACTACTATCCTTACTTCGTATAACTGTCTACTAATTTCCTATCGCGATCGATGTTTATTTGGGCGAAACTGCGACATTTTTTGCTGACGTGGCAACGCTTGACCTCCCGGATGGAAATCAATGAACGAGAGACGACGAGCGACACCTACGTGGACCGAAATTCTTCGCCTCCACTTCACGAGCAAACAGTTGCTCGCGGAATTCCTCCGCCGCGGCCAGGCATCCAGTCCAGAGTGACTCACTTATTATTTATTATTGCGATAGCAATGATATGGATACTCAAAAGCAGATTTCTGCCGTCGGCGTCGCCGTCGTCGTCACCGTCGCCGTCGCCGTGAGGTTCCGTATGACGTCAATGGAGATGAAATCGTAGCCGCGCGGCGAACGCTGTATGTGCGAGTGAAAGGGCGCGAGGGGCGCGCGCTTTCACGGGGAGTGAACGCACGGCGGAGAACAAACGCGAGTTATGCGCCGTGCTCGCTTAAGGGCTGCAGAAGTAGGCGTCTCTTTCCTCCTTTAAAATCACCATATATGTAGAGCAAACGCGCCTTCTTCCGACGCGCGAGAGGCCGTGGGGGAGGGAAGGGAGGCGACGTTTAGCTGCGGCACCAAGCGCCTATTTATATCAGAGGCTCCGGCAACAGTCACCAACGCCGCACGCATTTTGAGCGAACGCGGGCAAAACGCCGACGGCGTCGACAACAGTTCTGCGTGTTGCCGGTGCTGCTGCATGTCCAAGTTTATACAGCTGATAAAGCTAATATCATTACTCCGTATAGCTCTCTACAAATTTGCTATCGCAATTGATGCTTCGTCTTTCAGGTGAAACTGCGACAACTTTTTTCTGGCATTTATCTTCAACTTGGCTATACTCAGTGCTTCCAAAACCTGTGATAAATGCTTTGCGTGCTGGTCCTCTGTGTTAGAGTACAGAATTATGTCGTCCACGTAGACGTTGCAAAATTGACCAGTAAAACCAGATAGAACATTGCGGAAATTTTTATTGCGATAGCAATTATATGGACACTTCAACCGGATTTCTGCCGTCGTCGTCGCCGTCATCGTCGCCGTCGCCGTGAGGTTCCGTATAGATAAAATCTTCGCCGCGCGCCGTATGCCCCATCGGAAGCGTGCGGGGACGCGCGCTATCACGGAGAGCGAACGCACTCAATCTCCCACGCGCAAGCAAGGAAGCGGAAAGCCAGCGCCGGAGGGAGCGGGGGGGGGGGGGGGGGGGGGGGCACTTCTCTGCCAACAACCGCGCTCGTCGCTCGTCCGCACAGTCTCTTATCTCTCCCACGCGCAAGCAAGGAAGTGGGAAGCCAGCGCCGGAGGGAGCGGGGGGGGGGGGGGGGGGGGCGCACTTTTACTCTGCCAACAACCGCGCTCGTCGCTCGACCGCACCGTCTCCACACGGCTCTGACGTTTATGCACTGTGCATTCGCCCCTGAGTTTCTGTTGAAGCGATAGACCGCACGTACCTTCGTCCGCTGCAGCGTATGGGCTTGCTGCCTGCGTTTTGACAGTCGTTGTCTGCAGTCATTCAGTGTGATCTATTCATGTTTGTTTGTGCGCGCTCACACCACGCTTGTTCATTCAGTTAGTAATAGTCGGGCCACATTTTCCAACGCACGATACACATGTAATGCTGTCCGGATCGGCAGTGCAGCGCTACAGGTGTGTCCCTTCGCACGCGCTGCCCACGGGAAGCGCTTCTCATCAACACCACCGTTTCACACGCGCCTACTCGTGGTCATCGAGTCTCTCTTCATGTCGGTCTACTTACGCCGCAGCACACCTGCTTACTTAATCAGCTCATGTTTACTACAATTTATATTGCTACCAAAGCCGCTCACCTTACATCGTATGACATTGCTGTGTTGCTATCGCATTCATTGCTTCGCCCTTAGGGCGAAACTGTGACATTTTTTTCATCTGTTAATTACCTTAGGTTGTCCGCATATAACGACTACAGAGATGCCTGCAACCAAATGGAGAATTTCTTCCCCTAGTGCATACTTTGTTTTGCGTATTTATGTGTCAGTAGTAAAGTAACTGTTGGCATTTGTATTTACAGCTCGCTTCGTCGTCTCTCAGTTCACTGAGCCTTCACATTGCTGTTAACATAAAATAACACGAAACACGCATTCCATAGTTGCAAGTTGATTTTGTTCGTTCTTCACAGGATCAAATGACTCCATCATTCCACGCAAGTAAAACAAAACTTTGAGGAAAGCAGTTCCAAGTAAAACACAAAGACGGCCAGCTATAGTATCAGGTTACTCGTGTGCGAACGCCGACTAGGGAGGAGAAGAGCATCCCCGCACCGCGTCCGATTCGCACATGCGCACAGAGTGCCTCACGAGAGTTGCTTAACGCACTAAACTGCAGCGACAGACGTCCGCTAATGCACCCTGCCGACCCAATCAAGCGCGAATTACGCCAGGGCGGAAGTGGGTGCAGCCTTCGCATAAAGTGCGATCATACGATTCACGCGAGGAGGCACATATCGTGTCTACGCAGGCGTACTGGAGCGTGAGTTATCCCTGAGGGCCACAGCACCTCCTGGCATATAGTACACCGTGCGGACTTGCGGAGATGAGACTGCACGTGGATTCGCTGCCATGATATCACTTAGGTCGGGCTTTGCCTTTTCTCGCGAGGTATACAAAGGCCCGCGGCAAGAAGAGCTGACTGGCTGTTTGCCCGCATCACTTCAGTAAGGCGGGCGGCACCACAGGCAGCCAGCGAAGTTTCGGTGTCTCTTCAAAAATAATTGTTGTTGGGCAAGTTGGCTCATGATATGGAATAAAGTTAAAAGAGCGCAAACAAAAATGGACAAGACAGAACACACGCTCACTAACAACTTCCTTCAGGATCTGTGAACTCTCGTTACGTGTCTGACTCAGACAGGGATAGGTGCGACCCACAAGCAGGACAACAGAGTTGGCTTTAGTTTATAACGCTTCGCTCAACAGATCTGCGTCTGTCTAGCCAGTGATCCACGCTTCTTTTCGTGAACACCTCACAGCTCCTACAAGATAGCGCCATTCCTTGTCATTCTTTACACTGTCTTCCTAAGAAGTCTGTGCTACTTCATCAAATGCACCTCAGGGGCGCCATTTGATGAAAATATGCTACAAAATGTATTAAAATTCCAGTTGACAATTTCCCACAATTAAGCCTCCCTCTAACACTTCGGGATGATCTTAACTCGAACGTACAATTAATTTTTTAGGAGATCTTGTGGACGAATACGCGTATATCGGAAGTGTTGCTACTCTCAAGCGTTATCGTAAGCACATGACTTCCCTACAGCTCAACTAAGCTATAATTTCGCAAGTGCTACTTGTGCCCTAAATGCATATATAAAAAGTTCAAGGAAAATATTTACTAACCTCGACATTACGATTACTCCGTCAGGGCCCCGGATTTATGCCTCTGCTAGAAATCCACCGTAACAAGCAGGAAAACGCTGTAATTTGCAGTTTTCTTTAAAGATCCCGTGGAATTAAAAAGATATAAAACCAAAGAAGCAGTAATGTTTACATTAGGCGAAAACAAGAAGGACAGCGGGTCTTGTTTCGGTTTCAGATAAACTGGATGCCAACTTTATGCTAGGCTTTTTTCTTTCCCCCTTCTCTGTCATTTTTTTTGCCCCATTTCTTCTTTTTTTCTACTGCCATCACAGCGCCCTGGGCGGCCTTACTGTGAGTCCTTACTGTTATATACCGACTATATACCGTAGTCGGTATATAAAGGCGCGCAGACGAAAGGTGTTCGCTCACTTCTTATTTCATTATGAATTACGCAGTCGACAAGTTTGGTAGGGATATATAAAATGCATGCTGAAATTTCTCACATTTAATAACTTTTCGATGCTCTCGTTAGTCTTAGCCCTGACCTTATCGGCGACGAAAATTACCGAACATAATTTGCGCAAAGAAAAAAAAAGTTCAATTGCTCCCAGTTTATGCGCATTATTCAAACTTAAAGGAACCCTTTGGGATGCTCAGTGCACTATCTACACTGTTCAAAGCGTTATAATAGTTTCGCTTGACGCTTACAAAACGTTTTACTATTAACAAGGCTAACGTGACTGCAGATTTTGAGTGCATGTTGCTATTTGATTCCATGTGAGCGAAACGATAGAGCGTAGCAGGAGCAGTTCTTAAATTTTACTTTTACTCTGACATGTGCAGTGTACAAGATGTTCATTCCTTAGATATTTTTAATGTGTTCGTAGATAAGATCCAGCTGTAATTACATGTTCTACAGCAGCTCTCACAGTTTGCTCACTTTAGAGTGTTCTAGAGCAGGAGCTACAAGAGGGACAAAAAAAATTAACTCCTGTTTTAGGAAGCGAGCGCTCAAATAACGAGACTATTGGGAAAGGGAGAAAAATCGACTGGGTCATACGTGACATTACGTGACCATGGACGGGATATGCAGTTATCCTACATTTGTTGACAAGGTGTGCTGTGTGAGGAAGAACCGCTTCGGCTTGTACAGTCTCACGTTTTATTTTCTAACAGTGCACGCTCAGCACACGCGCCCTGTTTACAGATGCTTCGACGTTATCACCCTTGCGTTGGCTGCGCGCTCTCATTGAGCGTTCATCAAAACTAAACTATAGCCAACCATTTGATGTAAGAAACTAGGACTTTGCTTAGATGTGCCATTTTTTACTAGTTGTTTACGTCGTTCTGCTTATCTCAGTGGTGGAGGACAGAACCCGTTCTGAAGTTTGGTCAGGCGGTCGGCCGCACAAATCCACGCGTGATCATTCGAGCCCATGCATGGACTCAGAGGCGCTGACGGTGGAGCACTGACGACGGTTCCCCATCATGGACTCATTTGAGAGCAGAATCCTGCACAAGGAACGACGTACTGAACCACCGTGAGCTTGTGTCACTCGCTACGGCCATCGGAAGTAGTTCAGAGGGAAATGCGTCGGAGAAGCTTAAGACGAAGAGAGACAGTCTCTCGACCTACTCAAATCTGCCATCATGCAGGTCCTTGGGCAGCAACACGAAACTATTTGTGAAATCGAGTAATGAAAACGCCTTGTGCAGTAGACTTATATTTGGAGCTTTATTGCTGCGTGTATTTTTTTTCTTGCTTTAGTTTCGTAGCAGCTGCATAACTTACTCCGTCAAAGTGCAATCAATGTATGTAGGTGTGCAGTTTCGCTCATGTTGCGAAGATACAGACTGGGACGCGCCATGTACTCGTCATATTATTCTGCTCGGGACAGCTTGCCTCGAAATCTAATTCGCATTATGGCTTTCGCGGACTGACACGTACATGAGAGACAGCCTGAATCACAGCGCCAAAACAAATTACGCCATTTCCGCGTTCTTCGAATGATGAAAACGCAGTAGGAGAGATCGAAACGAGGGAGAAGTCTTCGCAGACGGGTGCGCGAAATAAAGAGAGGCAGTCTGGCGGCTGCACGTTAGAGCAACGGGGTGACAGAGGGCTGCTGCGCCGTTGCAGTGTGCGGCGACGAGGAATATGGCGAGCGATCAGTCTTTGCTGACGCAGCTGACGGAACGCGCCGACGGTCGAGTCCTGCGCTCCCTCCAGCCTGCCTGGCAATCACGACTGTCTATTATTTATAAAAGGGGCGCCTACCTAGTAGTCAGCAACACGAGGACACTTAATTAGATAGAGATTTTGGAGAAGCAAAGCCAGAATGGCTTAGTAGCGATACCAAGATTGAGCTCGAAACTATTCGGCAGAAAATGGTTCAGGCGTGAACGGGGGTTGCTGTTTTTAGGCGCTTAGGAGTTCCAACTCACGAGGTGTTTCCGGAAAGACGTGAGGACGGGTGACATTAAACCACTCTTATAATTTCGCCACCGAACCTAAGAGCAATGTACGGCCATAGAGAGTTCATAGCGACGAGCGCTCCAACTCGGACTTGACGGATACTTTGAAAGCAGAGGCGCGCTTCATTAAGATGAGTACCCGTGTGGATGCGACAGTTGGAATGACAGTGCAGTGAATGCTGCGCGGATTCCATTGTCACTATAATAGTTCGCGGCGTCGTACAGCTGCGAACGTTAACTGCAGACATACACAGTTATCGACAAAAAAAATGATCAATGGAACATGAATGCGTACGTGACAAGCTTTCCGTGAAATATTGCTCATTAAAAAACGCACAGCAGATGCTTCGTTTTTTGGCTCTTATATCTGGAGAGCAGTTTCCCATAGACAACCATATTGTCGCGAGAGGAAAAGGCAGGCAGTCAGTTCCGAGCGAACGGCTGTTTACTGTTTTGGCCGCAGCAGCGAACAACACTTCTTCGTCCTCGTTCTCTAGCGTTACTAACACGTGGCACTACCCCTCCCTCCAAAAAAAAAAAAAAAAAAAAGAGGCATCGTCTCGATGTCGCTGCACGAAAGAACAGTGAAAGTTAAGCCAAGAAAGTGGGTGACGGGTTAAATACCACAGGGAGAAAATAAAAGAAATGAAAAAGACAACGGACGTGAGCACAGGCACCGCACCACAACGTTTGTGAACTGGCATCAGCGCGAGTGGTAGGGCTTCATCCTGGAGACGTGAACAATGTTGGAGGAGCGTGGTCTACGCGATTGGTGCGATGATTCTGCTGGGACAACTTCGTAGTTGACTTGACTTATGCGATGAAGAACTATGTAGGGCCCAAAGTAACGGCGCAATAATTTTTCTGAGCGGCCTCGTAGACGTATAGGGGTCCAAATCCACACGAGATCTTCTGGCTTGTATGTTACGACTCTGTGGCGTATGTTGTATCGGCGAGCGTCTTGACTTTGCCGAGATAGAATTCGTTGCCGTGCAAGCTGCCGCGCTGCTTCAGCACGCTGAACAAAAGCGTCCGTATCTGGGGCGGTCGTATCAGACGAAGTTGGTAGAAGCATCACGTCGAGCATAGTGACGACGTCGCGTCCGTAGACCAGACGAAAAGGAGGAAACCCGGTGGTTTCTTGAAGCGCAGTGTTATACGCAAATGTCACATACGGGAGCAGTTCGTCCCAATTCTTGTGATCCGTGGCGACATACATGGAAAGCATATCTGCAATCGTTTTGTTCAGACGCTCAGTTAACCCATTGGTCTGTGGGTGATACGCAGTTGCCGTACGGTGCGTTGTACCACTCAGCTGCAGAATATCTCTGACCAACTGCGCGGTGAAGGCCGTACCACGGTCTGTGATGACGACAGCTGGAGCACCATGTCGCAGGACGATATTTTTGACGAAGAAGTTGGCCACATCCGAAGCAGTAGCTCGTTGAACGGCTTGGGTTTCGCAATATCTGGTCAAGTAATCGGTGGCGACAACAATCCAGCGGTTATCAGCTGAAGACTTGGGAAACGGGCCGAGTAAATCCATCCCGACCTGTTCAAAAGGTGAGCAAGGAGGTCGTACAGGCTGAAGCAGACCGGCTGGTTTCATTGGTGGAACTTTGCGACGTTGGCAATCACGACAAGTTCGGACGTACTGCTTCACGCTTTTTGTGAGTTTTCGCCAGTAGTACTTCTTCTTGATCCTTGCCAGAGTACGCGTGAAACCAAGATGCCCGGACGTGGGTTCGTCGTGGCATGCACGTAAAATGTCGTCGCGGAGAGAAGCGGGAACAAGAGTAGAAAAACGGTTTCCGTGGGATGAAAGTTCCGCTTGTAGAGGATGTCGCTGAGTAGGCAGAAAGAGGACACGTGACGCGCGAACTGCCGCGGGGGTTGTTGGCGGCGTCGTTCAAGGTATTCAATCAGGGGTTGCAGCTCTGAATCCTGGCGTTGCTGTTGAGCTAGGTTTGGAGATGGAAGACTACAAAGAAAACCGCAGTCCTCGTCAGTATCTGTTGGTGCGGGTTCGACGGGGGCGCGGGAGAGACAATCGGCGTCGGTGTGTTTCTGACCAGACTTATAGACAATTGTCATGTCAAATTCCTGTAGCCGAAGGCTCCATCTTGCGAGACGTCCCGAAGGATCCTTGAGATTCGCCAGCCAACAGAGAGAGTGGTGATCGCCTGACGACTCGGAAGGCGCGTCCGTACAAGTATGGCCGGAACTTCTGGATAGCCCACACGACCGCCAGACATTCTTTTTCAGTTGCTGAGTAGTTTTTTTCAGCAGCAGACAACGTGCGGCTGGCATAGGCAATAACGCGCTCAACACCAGCTTGAAATTGTACGAGTGTGGCTCCGAGACCAACGTTGCTAGCATCAGTATGCACTTCTGTGTCGGCCTCTGTGTCAAAATGACCAAGGATCGGTGGTGTCTGTAGACGTCGTTGTCTGTAGACGTCGTGGAAAGCGTCGGATTGAGCCGGGCCCCAAATAAATGTCACGTCGTTCTTGATGAGTCGTTGCAAAAGTTCGGCAATCTCAGAAAAATTTGGCACAAAACGGCGGTAATAAGCACAAAGCCCTAGAAATCGGCGTACATCGTGCTTTGTCTTCGGTATCGGGAACAAACGAACTGCCGTGGCTTTGTCAGGGTCAGGGCGAATACCGGTGTTGCTGACAATATGACCCAGAAATTTAAGCTCCTCGTATCCGAAGTGACATTCTTGGGGCTTCAGAGACAGGCCGGCGGTGCGGATGGCCTGAAGAACAGCCTCAAGCCTCTCGATGTGCTGCTCAAACGTGGTTGAAAAAACAACTACATCGTCTAAGTAGACTAAACACGAGTGCCACTTGAGGTCAGATAAAACTGTGTCCATCATGCGTTGAAATGTGGCCGGAGCGGAACACAGTCCAAAAGGGAGGACCTTAAATTCATAGAGGCCGTCCGGTGTTATAAACGCCGTTTTTTCCCGGTCCCGTTCGTCAACTTCAATCTGCCAGTACCCGCTACGTAGATCCATCGAAGAAAAGTAACGGGCATGCCGCAGACGATCCAAGGAGTCGTCAATCCGAGGAAGAGGATAAACGTCCTTTTTCGTGATCTTGTTCAGTTTGCGATAATCTACACAGAATCGTAGTGAACCGTCTTTTGTTGTGAACCGCAGCAGTTGTGAACCGCAGTGAACCGCAGCAGCCAACAACACTTCTTCGTCCTCGTTCTCTAGCGTTACTAACGCGTGGCAATATGTTAACGTGGTCAGGTGTATCATATCGCCTTGAAGCGCCTTTAGTAGGAGTACAGCAATACCGGCTCTAACTACTAGATATCACCATGGAATAAACACAACCGAGCAATTTACGTGATCAGCGCCCCCATGATAGGTATTGTTCATAGTATAGCCATCAGCACTTTTTTCATTGTTCAATAATGAATACATAATTACTTTTAATTAACCTAATTATTTGACACGTTGCTAATGCAAAAGTTGTTGATCGAGGATGTCGAGAAATGACCGATTAAGCGTTTGTAGCAACCTAGGTCGCACTGGGATCCTAAAGAGTGCTGAAAATACAAGGAGAGACATAAAAACGACAACACACGGCGCTGCATGTCTTGTTCTTAATTCTACCTTCACTTGAAGTATTTAAGAAAAAATTCATGACCAATTCTGTTAACATTAAAAAATAACTTTCAGCGTCAACAGCAAGAAAGAACATTTTTCAAAAGTGAGGAATTCCTGTAATGTCCGTTCAAAGAAATATTCCGCAGCAAAAATAGGAATTTTCAGTTTTTTCTTTTTTTCTTCGTCGGTATTTCTTACAGTGCTATAACTGGGAAGCACATCGCTGCGCATCGCTGTGTCTATTATTATCTGGTAACGCTTGATATTCTGGCATTCTGAGCATATCGATATTTTCAGAACTATGTCCACCTACATACTCCACGTGCACTACTTGGTCTGGAGTTATTCGCAGTAATTATACGCATGCCGTAGCAAAACGCACACAGATTTTCTTTTCATTTATACAAAGGGAACGCCCGTGTGGAAAAATAATGGTACGTTATATACATAATAACCTAGCAAACGTCCGTGCAACGCATTATGGTGCATAGTTCCGTGCTTCACGTGCATTATGTGCCCATATATTATAACCGAACGCCTCTCTCTTATATACGTGCGGTAACACCGTATTATGTCCTTCAAATACGAAATGCCTTTTCTAGAAGAACACAGTTGAGTCCATCATCAATTTTTCCCCGATTTTTCATTACAAGACCACAGGAGCAGTGTCTGCTCCTGTGGTCTGCTCCTGTGTGACCACAGGGGGGGGGGGGGGGGGGATAACCCCCCCCCCCCCCCCCCGTCTAGCAGCGATGGATTTCAGTCCTTGGACTCGCGATCTTCCACCAGAAGCACCTCGATGAAGTGTTGCACATGACAGCGAGTACAGAGCGGTATAACTCAGGCGAGGATTACTCGGGCGACGAATTCTTGCACCGTGTTGCACCACAATGACGAAAGAAGGTTTCTCAGGGCATCGAGTGTGTCTACTGTGATGCCCATGCCTCAAGGCTAGCCCCATAGTGTCGTGTTATTGCCAGAGGAATCAACGCGCAATCTGCCTGCCCTGAACAGGCAAGCTCTATCATCATTCTTTAAAAGCATCGCTCCAGATGAAATTAAGGACGTGAGATTGAACACCAGAAGTCACATTTTGGCCATTGACGTTGTCAACAGGAGCGCGTTGGGCACACTGCGCAGCTGGGCAGCAACAAAATGCGGTGTCATTTAACTGAGCACAGTGTCACCACAGCCGGCGTCATTTATGATTTTGGCACACGAAACGCGGACCTCCCAATACCCTTAATGCCTGCTACCGAATGCCAAAACAGCCAAGCTACTTTCATTCGAAATAGTGATAAACCGGATACAGAAGCTCCTTCTATAACCAGCGATGAAGTTAGAAGGGCCTTGAAAGACATGACCAGGGGAAAAGCGCCTGGAGAAGATGGAATAACAGCAGATTTAATCAAAGATGGAGGAGATATCATGCTTGAAAAGCTTGCGGCCCTTTATACGCAATGCCTCACAACTTCAAGTGTACCAGAGAGCTGGAAGAACGCCAACATTATACTTATCCATAAGAAGGGAGACGTTAAAGAATTGAAGAATTACAGACCCATTAGCTTGCTTTCAGTATTCTATAAAATATTCACCAAGATAATTTCCAATAGAATCAGGACAACACTTGACTTCAGTCAACCAAGAGAACAGGCTGGCTTCAGGAAGGGATATTCTACGATGGACCATATCCATGCCATCAATCAGGTAATCGAGAAATCTGCGGAGTACAATCAACCTCTCTATATGGCTTTCATAGATTATGAAAAGGAATTCGATTCAGTAGAGATACAAGCAGTCATAGAGGCATTGCGTAATCAAGGAGTAGAGGAGGCATACGTGAATATCTTAGCAAATATCTACAAGGATTCCACAGCTACCTTGGTTCTCCACAAGAAAAGTAGAAAGATACCTATCAAGAAAGGGTCAGGCAAGGAGACACAATCTCTCCAATGCTATTCACTGCATGCTTAGAAGAAGTATTCAAGCTCTTAGACTGGGAAGGATTAGGAGTGAGGATCAACGGCGAATATCTCAGCAACCTTCGGTTTGCAGATGACATTGTCCTATTGAGCAACAATGGAGAGGAATTACAACAAATGATTGAGGACCTTCATCGAGAAAGTGCAAGAATTGGGTTGAAGATGAATATGCAGAAGACAAAGATAATGTTCAATAGCCTGGCAAGGGAACAAGAATTCAGGATCGCCAGTCAGCCTCTAGAGTCTGTAAAGGAATATGTTTATCTAGGTCAATTACTCACAGGGGACCCTGATCATGAGAAAGAAATTTACAGAAGAATCAAATTGGGTTGGAGTGCATACGGCAGGCATTGCCAAATCCTGACTGGGAGCTTACCACTGTCGTTGAAAAGAAAAGTGTACAATCATTGCATTCTACCGGTGCTAACATATGGGGCAGAAACTTGGAGGTTAACAAAGAAGCTCGAGAACAAGTTAAGGACCGCACAAAGAGCGATGGAACGAAAAATCTTAGGAGTAACGTTAAGAGGCAGGAAGAGAGCGGTGTGGATCAGAGAACAAACGGGGGTAGACGATATTCTGGTTGACATTAAGCGGAAGAAATGGAGCTGGGCAGGCCATGTAATGCGTAGGATGGATAACCGGTGGACCATTAGGGTTACAGAATGGATACCAAGAGAAGGGAAGCGCAGTCGAGGACGACAGAAAGTCAGGTGGGATGATGAGGTTAGGAAATTCGCAGGCGCAAGTTGGAATACGCTAGCGCAAGACAGGGGTAATTGGAGATCGCAGGGAGGAGGAGGAGGAAACAACTTTATAAAAAAATTTTTTTCACGGCGTTGTAGGTGGCCGCTTGTCTGCGGCGACCTCTTCCGCCCAGGCAACGATTCCTTTTTGTAGCTTTTCTTCAGGAGACCGTATTAGGGTCTCCCATGTCGTTTCAGAGGGAGCTGGCAGAAGCTCTCTGGGTGGGGGAAGACCCTCGCATTCCCAGAGGATGTGTCTTTGGTTTGCGATGGCATTTTTGTCGCAGTTTTGGCATATTGGGTCAACCTCCCCATCTGTGAAGATCGCTAAGCGATGAGGAGTGATAAGGCTGTTAGTTTGAATTCGGCGGAGGACAGTGGCCTGCGCTCTTGTAAGGTTGCTGTGTGGTATTGGGTATATTCTCCTGTTCTCTTTGTATAGGTTGGTGAGTTCGTTGTAGGAAGTCACTACCTCTCCCATCGTGGGGTCCGGTTCCAAGGAGAGCGCGACCCGGTTTGTTAACCCTCGGGCCACTCTATGCGCTTCCTCGTTACCGGGATTTCCCGAGTGAGCGGGGACCCAGACAAGATTGATTTTTGTTCTGTCGTCCTGATTAAAGTTTTTCAAGATCTTGGCTGTATTTAGTCCCACACTGCCCCTCATAAAGCTGAGAATAGCGCTCTTAGAGTCGCTCAGGACAGTATGGGTAGTTGGGTTCATGATGGCCAGCGCTATGGCCACTTCTTCGGCCTCTTTGATTGATGCGGCTCTAGTTGAGGCCACATTTACAATTCTAGATTTTCCGTCCACGGCACTCAGGGTGTATGTGTTGTATCCCTGGTTGGCGGCATCGACAAAGACCGCGGTTTGGTCTTGCGTGTGCTTTTCGCGTAGTTTGTCTGCCCTGGCTTTTCTCCTGCCATCGTGCCTGCCTGCCAGGGTGTTTTTGGGTAATGGCTTGATTATTAGGTAATGTCTGATTGCGGGAGGTAGTGGTGCTCTGCCTCCCGTGGTGTATATGGGTTTAATGTTCAGTCTACTCAGGATGTGTAGTCCCATCATCGTGTCTGATAGGCGTATTATTTGTGCTGTTTTGTGTGCTTCGATCAGCTCCTCTAGGGTGTTGTGCATTCCAAGTTGGAGGAGCTTCTCGGTGTTGGTATAACCAGGCAAACCTAGTGCCCATTTGTACGCTTGTCTAATTATAACTTCTATTTTAGCTTTGTCTGATTTCCTGAGATGATAATAGGGGAAGGAGTAGACTATGCGGCTGATTAGGAATGCCTGAATCAACCTACACAAGTCCATCTCCTTCATTCCTCTGTGTCTGTTGGCCACTCGCCTGAGCAGTCCACAAATTTGTTTGGCGGTGTTCTGCAGTTTTGTGAGGGCCGCGGTATTCTGCGTGTTGTGCTGAATAAGCATACCCAGCACTCTAATGGTCAGAACCGGAGGAACCGGGCCGCTTTCCAAGACAATTTTGATCGGTGCCTGTTGTTGGGTGTCAGTGTCTGGCGTCTTCTTGGCTTTATTTCTAATGATTAGGAGTTCGGATTTCGTGGGGGAGCATGTTAGCCCGTTGTGTCTGACATACTCTTGCACAACATTTGCTGCCTCCTGTAACGCGTCATTTATCGCACCATCCGAGCCGCTGTTTGTCCAGATGGTAACATCGTCCGCGTATATGGCATGTTTGATGTGTGGTATCCTGTTTAGTTGTTGTGGTAGGTTCATCATGGTGATATTGAAGAGTAGGGGTGAGAGGACGGCACCTTGCGGGGTGCCTCTTGTCCCTAGAGTAAGCTTTTGACCACGCACTTCACCCAGTTGGATGGTTGCCGTTCTTTCTTTAAGAAAGTCGGAAATGTAGGCGAAAGTTCTTTCGCCTACATTCAGCTGGGATAGGCCATTTAAGATGGCCTGATGGGCTACATTATCAAATGCTTTACAGACGTCCAGGCCCAGTATGGTACGAGTGGCTCTTATTGGGCGTGGATCTAGAATGTCTTGTTGCAGTTGAAGCATAATGTCTTGTGTTGACAGACACGCTCTGAAACCGATTAGCGTGTCAGGTAGTAGGTGTTCTGTCTCAATGTAATAGTTTATCCTGTTTAATATTACATGCTCCATGACCTTGCCTAAGCAGGAGGTGAGAGAAATTGGTCTAAGGTTTCCCAGTTCTAACCTCTTGCCTGGTTTCGGTATGAATATGACCTTGGCATGTTTCCAGCTAGGTGGAACTTTTCCTTCGGTCCAGTGGGTGTTAAAGAGTTTAGTGATTTCGCTGATCGAGCGATCATCTAAATTTCGGAGCATTTTGTTTGTTATGCTGTCTTCCCCGGCAGCGGCAGTGGTTTTAATCTGGCTGAGGACGGCTCTAACTTCTGCTACGTCTATATCCCTATCTAAAGCTGGATTGCTTTCTCCTTCATATTTAGCCTTCATATTGCTCGAAGCTTTGCGCTTTTCTCCTTTAATTCTGTCAGTTTCCATGTCAGTTACCTCACTCTGAGCACAGGCCACCTGTTCCTCGGGTGCGGGTGGGGTAGTGGTGGACGAAGGTGCTTCGTCCTGCAGTGGACATAAATATAGGCTGATGATGATGGTGATGATGATGATGACCGAAGGTGCTGGCCTCGTACACATTGGCCGCCTCTGGAACGCGCTGTGTGAAGACTAAATTTAAGTGCAACATACGTCAAAGTTGGCCGCTTCAGGTCTACAGTTATTCCAAAAACAGTTCAGTGCCACGAGCGCTTGAAGCTTTCACATGTGAAGGCCAAGGTCAGTGGCGTGTGCCCGCTGTGCGGAGAACCAAGGCACTTGCCGTCAAAGTGTCCTAACTGCCACGGTTCTTATGACACCCCTGCCAAAGACTGTCCTCAAATAACAAACGAGTCCGGTATGCTCGAATAAATAAATTGTCTGGGAAACTACGAGCCACAGAGAAGCCACTGAAGTTGTCCTGCGTCGCCATCAACAGTCTTCCAGGCAGGCTGCTAGTCTGCTTCACATGGGAGAGAGGCGTCTAGATTTCTATCCCTTTAGGGCCGCACGCGTCCCAAGTAGAGGGCACGTCGGAGACCGAAGCTGTTCAGAACACGCACATATTGTCAAGGAGTCGTAGCGTGCTGCTTCTACTGGTTCTGACATGCACTACACATGCTGATGAGGTTGCAGATGGACAAGCCATTTCCGTACTACGGTCATTAATGGACGTCATTTGTGTACTCCTATGCTCAAAGTGCGATGTATGTACTCAGTGCAGTGCTGGCATTCCTTGAGTAGAGGAACGCTCTAGAAGCTATCATAATCCAAAAATAACTTGACCGATTGTCAGAAGATCATGCGCTTCCTACACACTTCAGTGCACTTTTTAATTCGCGCATGTGTGGTGGTATCTCGGGTGGTCTTGTACTCTCTTTCTTTTCCTTTAGGCTTTATCCGAACTTTTTTCGAAACAGCATGGATATTGCAATCCGGTCAACCGCCTGCCTTTATCTACATAGTTTTATATCTCTTTATATATATATTGTTACGTGTAGCTGATGCCGAAGGCTATTTACAATTTACTTACACGGAGGCCAGGATGGCGACGCTATATCAGATGATGATGATGATGATGACAACCTCAGCACATGGCTCGTACCCACTCCGGGGGATTGGCCAAGAATTGGGCACCTGAACTAATTAGATACGGTTTTTGAAACTACTGTTACAGTGCAATTTAGTAATCAGAACAGATAGAATAATTTTCCTATACTGCACTTTTTATAATATAAATGCCATGCTATATCTCTAATTGTAAAAGTATGGATTTAAAATTTTATTCGTTTTGTTGATTGAATGAAACCACAAACGGCATCAAACACGTGCCTGTGGCTAAAGCCGAATACCGAGGCACCGAAAGAGAGTACTATTTCTGATGTTAAATTTACCCCTAATTTAGCAAGCGGAATTTCAAGAAGTCTTCTTCTTTGTAATTTATACCGACGACATATTAAAAAGTAGTGTTCTACGGTTTCTATTTCTAGACAGAATGGACACAGCGGCGATATCGCCAGACCAGCCCTGTGTAAATATAGGTTTAATGGTGGGATGGACTTGATGGACACCAATGTACATTCCACGGCGCTATATCAAGCGGGGACACTTCCTCCTCCTCAGTGCAGCCACACTGTGGCGGCTGTTCCGTATCAATATCTAATCATATTATAAGAAGCCAACAAACAAAGACACCAAGGACAAAATAGGGTAAATTAGCTGTACTTACTAATTGAACATATGATAGATTGATGAAAATGAAAGTGGATGGAAAAACTCCTTGCCGCAGCTGGGGAACGATCCCACGTCTTCGCATTACGCGTACGATGCTCTCACCAATTGAGCTAACGCCATCCACTTTGTGGGGTATTTTTACTGCTATAATTAGCCCTGAGAGAGTTAGCCAGCGCCAGCACTCACAAACCTACGTCTCGCTGGACGCGTCCCTCTTCTGTACTTGCGTGCACACTCATGTGCACGGAGGGGGGGTTCACCCCCACCGAAACCGTCGGTGGGCTCCACTCGCACAGCGGCGGTGCAACTTGAACCCGCAGTGAACCTCCACCCCCCCAGCACATGAGTGTGCGCGCAAGAAGAGAAGAGGGACAGCTACGCGTCCAGCGAGACGGCGCATTCCCTTCTTACTTTTACTTAAATAAACGTTGTTTTCGTTGAGGTCTTCCAGTTTACCTCTTTCTCCGAAAACGTATAATATCCGTACTACCTTTAACAATATGGGCAATCAAATCTAAGAGAATAATAAAAGAAATATATTGCAGTCTACAGAACAGTCATTCAAGTTCGCAATTTTGTTTGCTCGCGATTGTGTTTATTCGGGTAACAATGGTCGCTTCTTTCCTGCGGCTTCACGTGCGCGGTAGATCCACAACGCGCGACACGGTCCGACGGTCGCGCGCTTGCGTGCACACACGACGACAGACGGCGACACCGACTTGACCGCCAAGGAGGGGAGGCGCACTGCCACACCGTGCGAGAACGAGTACTGGCTGTCTTTTTATTTTGAAGGGCATTGCGCGCCTGCACGGCTAGAGTTCTAAATCGACCCCTTCCATTTCTCTTTTTACGAGACGCGAGGGCCCATTTCGACACAAAACTGCCGCCACCTTCGTGGGCGGAGGGGTTCAGAAGAAATATTGTTTTGTATATTTCTATAGTGGGGCTCATCGTCGCCAGCCACGGCCAATAGACACGCCGAAACAATACAGCATGCCTGCCTCTGTACACGAGAAACAAACGTATAGGCCGCACTAATGCGCCAAGTGACACAAAGTCATATTCACAAATATCGCAAGTGTGCTCCCCAAATCTAGTGCTTTATCATCCATCATTGATTCATGTTCAGCGTCTTCAGTCGTACTGACTGAGACCTCCTGGCTTGACGACACCGTGTCCGATGCGCATATATTGTGCAGTTGGTCCTCGTTTACGTTTTTTCGCTGTGATTGGAAGCACAAAAAGGCGGTGGCTTTCTGTTGGCAGTTAAAAAGAGTTTATGTCAGCAAATGCTCCCATTGATACATTTTTAGAATGCATATGGGTCACTGTAAAACGCGACTTGAGCCAGTTGCTGATTGGTGTATGTTATCGACCAGCACCCCTCTTTCTGAAAAGTTTCAAAGAATTCTCAGCGTTCTTGTTAATCGCTTTCCTAACTGTACTTTTCATATTTTCGGAGACTAACTTTCCTGGTATTAACTGGCCCCTCTTATCTGTTGGTCCATCCTTAGCAAAGGAGCATTGTTTTCTTCAAACTTGTGTTGACTTTTCTTTACCGTAGCTCATCCCTAGTCCCCACGCGAAAGTCGGCTTCGTCTGCCAACATACTCGACATTATTCTAACTAATGATCCTGAAATTTGTTTTAACTTGTCCCACGTGGATGGTCTGTCTGATCATGAATTATATTCGGTAACGTTTGTCTCTTACATAACAAAAGCCAATTTACTAATAACTATATACGATGTTACAAGAAAGCTCAGTTCCACAGAATCAACTCTGAGTTATTAGCCTTTTCTGATGAATGCCTAGACGTTGATTTAAGGCGGACTGTTGAAGAAAATTCGATGTGGTTAAAAACACACTTATGAGTTTGAATGACATGCACATTCCTCTTGCCAAAATAAGGTGCTTTAATTCGACACCGTGGTTCAACGATCGGTCGGCTTCGACGCCTCAACAATAGGAAAAAACGGCTGTACAGAAACGCCGACAAAAATCGTGTGTCACAATCATGGAAACGCTACCATGTTATGCGAAAAAGCGTACCAATCTTTACTAAAAACTACGAGACGTACCTTTTTTGGAAATGACCTTTCTTCCCTCCTCACAACTAACCCGCGACGTTTTTGGCGTGTTCTAAACCTGCGCAGCCATCCTGATACTGCGCGTGTTTATTGTCTCCGACTTTGAAAGTGTTGAATTACTAAACAATGCTTTTTCTTCTCTCTTTCCAAGTGAGGGCTTAACGTCCAGCCCTCTCATTAGTATTCGCACTGACATAACGATGCCTGAAATAACTATTACCGAAGAAGGAATTTACTCATTGTTAAATAATCTTCCGCTCTCTTCCGCTCTCTTCCGCGTCTGACCAACTCGCGTTCAACACAGCTGGCCTCTCACATATTCCCCTGTGTGCCCTTTTCTCGCAATTATTATCATCCCATACCATTCGTCCTCACGACTGGCGCGTGGTCAAAGTCGTTCCCATTTTCAAGTCAGGTGACCGCTCTTTTCCGCTCAATTATCACCCAATCTCTTTAACTAATACAATCTGCAAACTAATGCAACATATTATTTACACTCAGGTCATCAACTACCTTGAGAATCTATAAGCAACAGCACGGTTTCCGCAAAGGATACTCATGCGACACTCAGATCACTGGTTTTGTACATGATTTGCACTCGGCACTAGAATCTGGTTTTGGCACTATCTTTCTCGATTATTCAAAAGCTTTATTCAGATGGTGTTCCCCATTACAGGCTTATACTAAAACTAACGCAACTGAGCATACACCCTAATGTCGTCTCGTGGATTAAAGAATTTCTTTCCCACAGAACACAGTTCACAGCCGTTTTAGTAATTCTCATTCTTATTATGTGAATGTAACATCAGGTGTCCCTCAGGGTAGTTTTCTAGATCCTTTGCTTTTTCTAATTGATATTATACCTGCCCAATTGTGTGTCTTCCCGTATGAGACTTTTCGCCGATGATTGTGTAATATACCGTAACATATGAAGTAATTCCGACGGTGAACTCCTGCAGTCCGACCTTTTCAATATTAATATTCGGTTTACCACATGGTTATACAATGACGCTGAATGAATCCAAAACAAAGTTAATATCATTTACTCAACATAATGCCCGTACACTAACATCGTACGTTTTAAATAACGCCGAAATTGAACTTAGTTACTGCATATTAAAATACCTTGCAATTAACTTTTAATCAGATCTTACGTGGCATTATCATATCGACGTCACCCTTGCTTCTGCTAACTGTTCACTCGGCGTCATCAAACATTCTCTAAAACATGCCCCTCCCCATATACGTAAGCTCGCGTACTTGTTCGTCCAAAAATTGAATACGCTTCCACCATTTGGGATGCAGTTCGGGCCTTCCTTACTCATAACATCGAAGCCAGGCAAAACCGTGCTGTGCGCTTTATTGTCTCAGCTTACTCACGCCATTCTAGCATCAGTGCACTACGAGATCGCGCTGAATGAGAAAGCTTATCACATCGTCGCCAAGCAGCTCGCCTTTCGCGTTTTTATAAACTTTATCACCACTCAATTCTTTCTCACGATTTCTTTCAGTCCCCTGCAGTCATTTTTCCGCGCCGCGATCACCAGTGCAAAGTTAAAGGACCGATATGTCACTCTTATCGTTTTGCAAATTCGTTCATTCCACGCACTATCGTCGAATCGAACCACTTGCCATCGCACGTAGCTACAGAAGGGAACGCAGCGAAATTCCAGGAGTTGCTACACACTGTGCGTACAACCTGACCCATTTGATTCGTGTTCACTTCTGACGCTTTTCGTTTTTTACACCTTGACATGTAATGTACCGTTAACTTAATTTTTCTACTGTGCCATTTTGTCAGTATCTTTCAGAATTTTGCAATTTCACTTTGTTTTTTGCTTTTTTGTTTTTTGTAAGTCTATATTTTTATAAGCATTTTGTAAGTTATTTATGCGCTGTATTTATTAGTCTTTTTCAATATTACGCATTGTCACTAGTGTCATAACTGTTGTATGTATTCTAGTCCAAAATATGTTATGGTGTTGCGTTTATTGATTTTTCCCTATCCCCGTTCCTCCGTTGTTAATTAAGCACTGTTTATAATTGCGTTTTTTTGTTCTTATTTCAGTCAAACTATTATTCTGTAACTATTCTGTCCTACCTCCCTCCCCTATGTAATACCCTCTTTGAGGGCCTTTAGGGGTATTTTAAATAAATAAATAAATAAATAAATAAATAAATAAATAAAATCCGCCGTCTACATGCTTCATTAGCCTTGCGCTCTTTTCAGCGCCATTGCTGCTGTCTTACGCAATGGAGGAGCTAGCACAAACCTGGACGTCAC